>NC_056746.1:917338360-917391147 GCF_019279795.1 Protopterus annectens | reverse complement strand
TCAGCATATCCGGTGTTGTCTCCATCTGTAGTTCATATGGGGATTATCTGAGCAAGTAGCATAATAAATGTGGTTAGAAATTTTTTTTATGTATACATTTGCTCATGACATGATTCTGATCAAAGAAAATTCTCAGCTGTTGATTCTGGATATTGTGAGGAGGGAGACATATTCCATCTGCATTTTGTGCATTTGGGTGCCCAACAGCTAGGATAGATAAGCCAATTAGAAATAATTATACTTTTGTATGTTTAAGTAAAGGTGGGAAATAAGTATGTTAACATAGAGACTGGGTTTGCATCTTGCCTACTGGTAGTCCATATTTGGGAACAAGCCCAGGAAGACTGCCTTGTCTGCAGGAGGTAAGATAAGATTTCTCTCTTTCCCACTGTTGAGGGCCTTGCATTGCCTGCATGCTGTCTGGTGGAGACTGGGGAATGTACATGCAACCACGCGAGCAAGTGAAATGTAGGGTTGGGCGGTGACAAATATCTTAAGTGTATTCATGTATATATCCTCTGACATCACTTCATATGTGTCTTTTGCCCTATTCACTTTCTACAGTAGAAGATGAGCAAGTGAGCAATCTTGATTTCTTGTTGGATTTGTGATGGAAGCAATAGAATGTATTTGCATGATGTCTCATTACTGGCTTATTTGTTATACCTAAGGTGTTTGAGGTAAGACATAACTAGAGCAGAATGAGATGATGAAGTGGGATGGCCATCTTGTGACCCTGACTATGTGATATACAGGGGCTTAAAGGACCAAAAACATTTAAAAAGCAATAAGTGGAAACTATTAGGCTCTTACATGTTTGTTTAATGTCATGCCTGCTTTGTCACATTCCGAACCATCTGTTTTGTAATCAGCAGTGCTTCTTGAAACTTAAAAAAATTAATTTTTATCATTGAAGAATGTTGAAAGAAAATACTCATAAAAGTGAGACTTCTATACATTATATTGTATATAGTAGACTGTAGTTGTTTCAATGTCCAGTCCAACATTAGAAAATGCAAATATTTTCACAGACCTAAAGTCCATATATAGTCTAACTGGTTCTTTGTATAGCCATTTTTCCAGTGATGTTTAAATACAGCACCCCAAAATGTTCCCCAAATAGTCATGGATTATGCAGTACAAAAGATAGCCCTCTATTGGACATGTGCAGTGCACCTTTCCATAGTAGTAGGCTGTAGGAGAAAATGAATAACTATTGTCATCTTACTAGTGCATATAGCTGTTAAACAGCTGTCCCCTTAACTGTTCTATTAAACCTAATAATTTTGTATACATGCCATGTTGTTTTTTCAATTTTTCATACTTTCATTATCAAGCAGCAATTGAAAGGAGGTGTTCCACAACTCATCTGTTTATTTATTGAATTTTGTTTACTTGGTAAACTCCACTAAACCAAAGAGACTTTTGCAAGGATAACTCATCAAGCACTGCCTCATGTTTTATATGTACTAAGATACTAAAATAAGTAACCATTCAGTGAGATAACTATTATACCCCATGGCCTTCCATCACTATAAATGAATATAATAAAACTTTTCAAAACATAGTTATGAGGTGTATGTAACAGGATCTAATTAACTTTGTCTAATTCTTTCATCATAGGCAATTTCATCAAAACCATTGGACTGAAACTGCAATTTGCCAAAAAAAAAAAAATCACCACCCCATCGTCATAATTATCTTCTAAAAAAGCAACAATAAAAAGTATATCAGTGAAGAGACCCCACACCCTTTTCCTCCATACAGTAGAAGATTCCTTCACTGCATAAATGTATCAAACTCAGAGCATTGCTTATTGAAGAAAATGATGCAGCACCCTCAAACAAATACCAGTTCTACAGGACAGGCTTGTTGAATTTTTGTTCAGTTAATCCAAATGAGGCAACTCAGACCATTCTCTGTGTACAATAATTGTCAGAAAATGATTCTCACTGAGATAAATCCACTCTCTGTCAAAAGTGATTAGTTTCATAGGAGTCAGCAGAGGATTAGGCAATGTGTACTAACTTATTAATTACCTATGAAGTAATATTTTCATATTTAATTATAAACTATTGTTTTTATTCCTTTTTTGCACCTACACACTTTCTTATCATATTCCTAGTTTCAAGGCTTGGTATCTTAATGGCTGCACCACTTTTTTCAAGTTTACATACCACTGGAGGAAGGAAAGTATGAATTATTTGGATGTAACCATTTCTCAAACTACAAATGGTTTTAAGAGCAAAATTTACAGAAAAGATACTTGGTGCAATAGTTACCTGCATTATTCTAGTAGTCATCCCCTTAGTGAGAAAAATAATTTGGTTAAGGGGCAGGCGGTTAGAATTGCCTGGATGACCTCAGAAAAGGAAGATCTTAAGGACGATTTCTTAAAATGAAAGGAAATGTTTTTGGTAAGGGGTACCCTGAGAGTGATATCCTTGAAAGTTTGAATGAGGTGTATAAAGGTTGGGGTACCAAATATAAGCCACTTTTAGGCATAGATCCTGGTATATTAAAAAACAAAGGAAATTATAAGAATTACCATAAGGCCTGTGTAATGGAATTTAACCAGTTGACAGTTGCCATATAAAGGCCAGTTGGAGTATGTTAAAAGTGAATAAGGATGTTTTTGAGGTGGTTGGGCAGGACCCTATATTCACTTTCAGAACTGGTAAAAATTTCAAGAAAGAGTTTGAGCATTCTGGCTTAAACATTTTGAAAGTAAAAAAGGCAACTACCCCCTGTGGAATGTGTAAACAGTATCCATACATTATTAAGGATGACTCTATTTTCCTTCAAAATGGATTGGGTAGTAAAATATTATTTTGTAAGGGGAATTGTAACACTAAAATGTTAGTATACCTGGCAATTTGTGGAAGTTGTTCAGCATTCTATGTCGGTAAGACAGAAAGGGCTTTAAAAGACAGAATGTATGAACACTTCCATGACATTAAAATGAAAAAAAGAAACAAGCACATTGTTTCAACATTCATTAACTTGTAAGAATTTTTGTAATTTCAAATTTGGTATTTTAGAGGTGGTTAAGATTAATCCCAGAGGGGGGTGACTTGAAAACATGTTATTAAATAAAGAATTGAAGTGACAGTTAAGGTTAAAATCTAACATTTTTCCTGACTTAAATGAATACATTACAGTTAAACCTGTTTTAATGTTGAAAGCCTTTCAGATATAGAAGGCTTATGTTTTAGGGATTTTAACATTTAAGTGTGTTTATGGGTTTAATTCAATTAATTAAACAATTGATTTATTGGATAATTGATGTTTTTATTGATTTCATTATATAAGAAGTGTGAATTTACAGGATGGCATCTGAAGAAGTCTTGTATTTCAAGACGAAAGCGCTTCTTGCCGTGTTTTTATTGATTGTGGATTAAACTGTTTGAATTGCACCAAGGACTGGACTGTTTACTTTATGCTTTTTGAATTTTTGTACTACAGACTTTGTTGTTCAAGACTTGGTAGGTCAAAAGCTATGAATCTGATTTTTATAGCTGACATTATCAGTTTCATTTTTTCATTTAGTTTCTTCTCTGCAATAATGCACAAATAAGTCAATCCTACGTTAAGTAAGACCTGCAGAAATGAAAACCCGAAAATATTCCAAATGAGGGCTTGGTGAAAGTGTCATGTTTAGTGACAAAATCAACTCTGCATACATTGAATCAGTACTCCTGGCATTCTGACTAGCCAATTTGTTTGTTTCATCTTCCACCCTCCTACACTGCATTAGATGTTTCACTTTTTGTAGTTGTCATCATTTACATTCCCTTTTCTCATTCACTGTGCAGGATCTCTCTTCTTATTCACACTGTGCAAACATTTGCACATTAAACTGCATGTTCTGTTTAGGCTTCCCTTTGACTTCAGTACTCCCATCCATTTAACTGCCTGCCTAAATCTTCATGCACATGTCCTCTTGTCCATTACAGGACCATTTTTTAATTAAGTGCAGATAAACTCCTTCACTCTATCACTTTATTTATCATATGCTTTGTATAAGTATCAAACATCCAAAGCCTTAATATCATTTATTTCTTGTAGAATGCTGGTGCTGTTAGTCTAAACATCTAGCCTGTTCCCTTTTCCAACTACTTTCTCAATGCTGTCTTTCATTTAGCCTTTAACTAGGAAAATGCAAACACAGAAAGAATTTAAATACTAGAGACAGATTCTAAAACATTGGAGTTACGAGAGAGAGCAGCCCCCACCATCCTGCTCTTGCTACACTGAATGTAAAATCCAACCCGCCTTGGAATGACATTCCAGGGATGGGATTGATTGACTTGAATATCTCAGTGCTATGGTATTGAATTAAATAATGAGATTCCAGAACAAGTTATGTTAAATAGTCTCATTGATTGAAATGTATTGTCTAACCTACCCAAGAACATCAGATCTGGTACTGCAGGAAGGGAAAGTGCCTGAAAGTCTACAGAAAAAGTGGGAGAAGCAACAAGTGTAGGTACTATGATAAAGAACTAGAAGTAATTGCACATCTTGTTGTGGTGCTGCGGTAGCATTGTCGCCTCACAGTTAGATGTTGCCCGTTCGATTCTCAGTTAGAGCGTCTTCTGTGTGTCGACATGCGTGAATGAGCGTTCCTTTGTTGAAGGTTGTGTGTTAGGCCCGGCAAGCCAGCACGTGAAAATCTACTGCCAATCATTAGCAGACCGGAGTTCCGCTGTGGCGACCCCTAACCGGGAAAAGCCGAAAGACACAAAAATTGCTGACTGCAATATACTCATGGCTGAGTGTCTGTATACTGAAATGTACAGCAATGTGGCAAGACTTTGGAATTGAAGATTGTCAAAACACTACAATATACAAAGTAGCTGAGAAGCACTGGAAACATGAACCACAAAGCTTTACTGAAAATGAAGAAGGTTAGATTGTATGGGATCATTCAGTACCAACAGTTAGTAAAACAAAAGCAAGAAACTCAAATATAGTGCAAGGAAAATGACAAAGCATCATTCATCATTACAATAGATATGCCCAGTGATTATATGAAGTACCAGCATTTGCGAGCAGAAACTAGAGCACCATGGAATAAAGACATGGAAGTCCCAACAGTAGTAGGAGCAATGAGGCTAATAAAAATGAATTTTCAGTATGTTACCAATATGTGTAGCTCCTTATGCACTGCAGAAAAGGCAATTTTGGTACATTGTGGCACTCTTGGCAAACATCAAAGACTGAAGCTATGCTAATTTCTTTGCATTCTAATAATGGCTTGAATCAGGAATGGGGTCAATTCTTTTCACAGTAGTAGAAACCCACAACATGGAGAAATTAAAAAAAAAGTGGAGATGCATGACCATGAAGCCATCCAGTGCAAGAATACCACCTATGGAAAAAAACGGTGAATGCAGGAATGATTGCTAGCATAGCCATCATGGCTTCGTTTATCCCATCAGGGAAGAGGGACAGGTACGCAAAGCAACTAGTCCACCAGGGACTTCATTTCATTTTTTAACAACATACTGAAGTGAGCCAACCTCTGGGGAATTCATGGGAATAGTTTGCACTATATACAACAACACATGCTTGCAGACACAGGCATGATTCCCCCTAAGGTTCAGTACAGCTCCACCTGTATGCAGAACTAGGTACTGTAGACAATACGGCTTCCCGTTAGGTACTGGCTGCAGTACCTACTTCCACTTCATCAAAAAGCCTATTAATTTCAGTGGTTTTCACTACTGATTCAGCCTTGAATACTGAATTATTTTGGTACAGCAAGCCTAGTTCCCCTTTTGGAATTAAATGTAGAGCTCCTCCAGTCTTCATCAGCATACACTGAATGGGAACTGGCAGAGCCATATCTTTGTACTTGGGTGTAAAGTAACTGCTCAATTTGGCACATTACTCTACATCCAAGTTCTTTTGGAATCCAGCCCTAGAATTATGCATACAACTTCAGGTATCAAAAAATGAAAGACAGTTGTCTTATCAAAGTAAAGTTTTGCTGTAGCATTACACTCGCAAGTGGTATTTCTTGGTGTTAATTACATGAAGAGGTTTGCAGTGCCCTGTACATACACAAATGCCTAGAAAGTAAATTTTATCTTTAAAACTTCCCTTAGAACTGAAGTGGGTAACATAATGTGGCTAAAACAGAGTCATTGCACAGAAACAGGTTTAGAGCAGCTAGTCTGCACATTAAACAGCACTTCTTTCAAATCTTGAGACAGTCTAACTTAGTCTACTGCCAAACCACAGAGACTGTCCAAGAAGACCTCTGTATAATCCAGTCCATGAGCTACAGTAGCCCAACTAAATACAGGTCTGGCCAACATGGATATGAAATTTCCAAATGTCTCCATAGCCAGCTTGGTAGATATGGGCATCATGAGACATTGCAGCAAATGTCCCATGTTCACAAACAAGCATGTAGTCCTAAAAGAAAAACACAGTATGTGAGAGAAGGACATACACAATTCACTTGATGAAAAAAAATCTCATATACAATCAAGGTTTTCATGAACACACACACACACACACACACTGCATCCACCAGACATAGTATCTATCAAACACAGACAGACCAACCTATGCTGAGGCACTAAAAAGCAATTTCCCAAACCTCAAAGACCTCCTAAGCCTATAAATGATAATGCTTATCGTCATCAATCTGTAAAGCACTGACCAAAAGCAACACCAAACAGCACACATGCTCCTACACCCAGTGTAGCCCCAAAAGCAAAGCCCATAAGGCAAGCAAACACATTACCTTGGACTCTTGTCATAAGAGACTCCATTGGACAACATACAGATGCCCCACTAACTACACTGAACAGGGAGAAAATAACGGTTAGTTGCTGATCTGCAGCCAGAATCTGCCAAGTTCCACATGTACTGAAGTCACTTCACCACAGTTATTACTATGATTCTGTCATAGTCAGTGTGGGCATTAACAACCTGAGATGTACTTCCCTGGACTATATGAAGACAGACATTGTTGATCACTCTGAGAATGTGTCCCAGGCAGGTATGTGCCTTACATTGAGCAGCATTCTACCTTCAGCAAGGATGATGCCAAAGTATGAGCAAAGGATGATTGACTTCAATACTTGGCTTACTTTCTGGTATATTTCCAGGGGAATAAAGTATTTGTCAGCATGGGAGAACATGATTAACAGACCGTGTTGCTTTGCAAAGGATGGTCTGCACCTGTCTTTTGTAGATTTCTGAATATTGACTAAAACTTTATCCACCCACTTAGAACCTTTTTTTGGCAATGCAAAACTGACAAACCTACCAACATAGCAAATAAAACTCAGAGAAACCTAAAGGTGTTGCTGCTCAATGCTAGCAGTCTAAACAAGAAACTCTACACCCTACAAGCTCTCTTCACTTTGGAGAATATAGACATCTGTGCTATTACTGAGACATTATTTAAATATGCCGAAAGTACTCCATCAGTGGAAGGCTTCAGTGTCTTCCACACATTTAGACTATCAGCTGCATAGATAGGGACAGAAGGTGGAGGTGTCTCAATCTCTGTTAGCAAGAAGCGTAACTCTACTTTGATTAAACAGGACGATGTCCTAGAATTTATCCACATGCAGATAACCATAGGCAAAGTCCCATATCATATCCTAGCAAGCTATAGGTCACCCTCTATGTCCTTAGAATCCCATAGCTCATACCTAGGCCAAAATATTTAAGGAACACAGAGCAAGAATGGCCATCCAAATCTAAGAGAGCTGAATCATCAGTAGACAAGTGGGGCAGTAGTACAGAGAAACTGGAAGAGTTCTAGGAGCATAATGAAGCAAAAGCAGATGGGAAAAAGTACACTGAACAGGAGTTGTAATTAGCAGGACAAAGGAAAGATAGCTGAAATATGGGGGAGGGGGTGCTTCCTAGGCTGGGAAAAAGTGTTTGACCTGGAGATCTTGAAATCAGTTTTCCTTGATAACCATATGGCCCAAACACTGGTATGTGATGTATAAACTTATGAAGGCAGCTGAAGGCAGAGTATAATAGAGAAGTGCCAGTTTAAAAAGTGAAGTGTTTCTCTGCATAACTAGTGCAATTTATTTCTTATTGTGGGATGGCAAAATTAAACAGATACTGATGAGCACCTATACCAACCAATATGCAGTTGAGCGGGAATGTGTCTGCTCATTGCTGGACAATCCCTGATACTTCTAATACAACAATATTGTAGAAACACAGAACATGATCAACTGAGAAATCAATCATAATCAATTGTCCGAGACAGCATAGTATGCTACAGCAGTGCAACACCACTAACCATAACTGGACACTTATGCTGAGTTGTAAAGGGTACCCTTGTGTTCCTTTGTTGGTTTCTACTGGATTGTTCTATTAAAAGATACAATTTAAAAGTTTTCTTAATTTGTAAAGGATATTTTTTTACCAAGGTCTTTCTATTAAACTAGTACAATATTGTATCATCCTTACATCTAAGGAACCTCCCTATGCACTTCAGGATGTTTCCATTCTCTCATAGAGAGAGTTAATGCAGCACACATAGTAGTCCAAGAACAGCACAGCATTGGTACACACTGATGTCCTGGGACAGCATCAAACAGTATAGACAAAGACACTAACTTTTACACAAAAATACAGCTTTTCATTTATCCACAATTACATTGGCCACACCTCCATTTACAAAGTAGATGCTCAAAATTTATAACAAGTTCACACACCTGCCTCTAGGTAATTGTGCAGTGTTTTCAGAATGAAGCCCACATTGAAGCTTTACTATCTAGATATAAAAGACAGAAGTATTCAGGCTGGGTGGACCAAATTGCTGTTATCAGAATTTATGTTTCTGTGTAATGTGTACACTGGGCTGGCTTGTTCCCTGAGATCTGTTTCTGGCCGATAGCATTTCCATCCCTTTACTTTTGCTGAGGAAGCAGAGGGTACCACCATACTGCAGGTCACATGTAAACGTGCACATGGCATAGCACCTTGACAGGCTTCCTGCTTCTCTATCACAGTCACTCATTGTTCTAGTGCTTTCCCTGTGATGATGTAATTCTATGCAAAAAGTACATTATTCCCCTCCCCCTGGAATGGAGTGCAGATACGTGAGTGCTCTGTTCTGTAGCTAGACTCCATTCATGGCCTTAGGGCACTTGCCATGGACATGAAAACCTTTGTGTTAGCAGAGACAATCTCCATAACCATGCAGACAACTTACATGGTGTATTTCATTTCTCATTCACATCTTGTTTTATATTAGGTATGCTTATAGTTACAGCTGGCATGGAATATTTTATAATTCTTTTTTTTTTCTTATAATGCTTTGCTGTCATCACAGAGACAGTATGACCAATCCTTTGTTAAGGGCAAACAAGTATGTGAAGTTTTTTTTTATAAAATTTATTCTTAAATACGAAACAAGACAATGGCTATCATTGTAATGATAGTGTTCTTAAACTTTTAATCATTCCTGCATTACCAATACTATTTTCAAAACAAAGGACAAAAGATAATGACAACGAAATAAGTTGTTGGCATTGTAATTATAATGATAGCTATTATTTAGTACAGTTTATGATAGGTAGTTAGAGCAAAATGTTTGCACATTTTATTTATTTGCTTATTTACATTCCCAAGTCACAAAAGCTTCTGCTTGTTAACAAAGCACATCACTGCATTCATAAATATTAAAATATGTTAGTTACTAACTTACTACACTTAGAGCAGCTCTAAAATCAATATTCACTTGGAAAATGAGGCCCTTGACATGAACAGATATGTATGTGTATTGGCAGGACCATCCGTCCCAAAAAGGGAATAAATAACATATTTCACACATTAAATAAACAATTCAACCACAATTCCGGCAAAACAGGAAGGACGTTAATTTCCCACCTAACAATATATTTCCATCTGCCAAATCTTGGTTTCCTCATAGTCTTTGTAGGTCAGACCTTCCACCAGTACTTGACTAGTGGTCCCCCATAATGAGGCCCTGTAATGTGGGAAGACATTGTGGAGTCCTTGGAGAACAAGTTGACAGGAGATCTGGGAATCACAGTGAGGCACCAGTTTGGCAGCAACACGAGGGTTTTTTTCTATTCCATACCCACAACACCCCATGTCTGTTGTGCAGTGATGTCAGCAGATTTTCAGTGTATTCCCTGTACCTGTATAGCTGGCTAATGTCATTTGTTAAAGTCATGGACTGTAGACATAGTTTGGGTTTTCTTCCTTCCCTCATGGTACATAAGCTAGTAAAATGCAATTCATACATACTCCTGTAGCAGACTACTCAGGGGTCAGGTCCGCAAACTGAACCCAAGCCTCCCAAACTTGGGCAGTATAGTGGCTTGGTGGTTAAGATCTCTGCCTCACAGCTGTAGGGCACAAGATTCATTCCTCACTTCTGGCTACTGCCTGTGTATAGTTTGCATGCATAGCCGGCCTTAGGCATAGGCCAACTAGGCAGCTGCCTAGGGCGCCGCTCTAGCAGGGGCACTTTTCCAGTATTTATGTGGTGTAAGTAGACAGGATGGATGTACCAGGTGGTGTGTTGGGGGGCACCATGGAGCCCTTTTGCCTAGGGCACCAGCTGACCTAAGGCCGCTCCTGTTTGCATGTTGTCTTCATGTCTGTCTGTGTGCATTTTGAATGGGTATGAAAGTTTCCTCCCACCAACAAAAAACAAGCAAATAGATTGGCTACTGTAAACTGTCCATACATAACTTCACCCTTGCTCTTGTGGTCTGAGTTGTCAATGAAAAGGTCTGGGATGACACTTACCCAGTTAGCAAATGAATAAATTAAAGTAAAAGTAAAAAAAAAAAAAAAAAAAAACAGTCAGGGCTCTATCCATCTGTGGTATGTAGCTGGTATTTCTTTTAAAAACATTGTCTCTTCACAAATCTGGGTTTCAGCAATAAACATTTGGACATATGTTGTTATTTCTAACTCTGCACTTCTTAACACCCTGTGTATATGCTGCCACAGGCTAGTATTTGCAGACTCTGACAAAGGTTCCATTGTCATATACTAATGCCATTTCACATGATGTGTAGGTGGTGTGGGATAAGATTAAGGTTAGTGACGCAAAGCCAGAACTACTACTCCTATTGTGTGTACAGTAAAGGTGAAGAAACATTAGCAGCTCATTTCCACCCTTACATTTTTTTCTTACTGCAAGTGCAAAACAGTTAGTATAAGAACCATAAAAGTAAACTCTTTTGCACTGTTTTCTGTAAGACTTTTCATATGCATGGTGGAAATTTTGTGTGTTGATCAAAAAGATATTTTTAGAATTATTAAATTTTTAATTTTGTATTATTTTCATATGAACTTCACTCTTCTGAATATCTTACTAAAGAAAAACTAATCTGGTGTTATTGCAAATATCTTTTTTCTAAGTTGTTGTGAAAAAAAATAACCACTTTGTGAGTTGCCACAATATTTTCTTATTACTTTAAAGTAAGCACTTGAATAATTCATTCAAGATGTGAATTGCACAAATGTCAGCATTTTATAGTCACAATAATCAGATGAAATTTTTGATTCTGTATTTTTATATTATGTCTTGTATTTGTTTCCAGCTCAGAATCCTTATATAAGTTAACTGTAATTTATGTTTCTCTTAAAATTGTTTTGCTTAAACAAACTATTATTTTTGTAAACTAGTATTGTTTTATTTCAGGAGAATAAAAGACATTTTGAAAAAAGTAATAATATAAATCTAATTTTCTTCATAATTCATGAGATCAAATAATTTTTTCATAGAAGTTATTCAGACTGAAAGTAAAACTGTTGGCAACTCATACTAAGAAAAAAAAGCCACAGAAGGTGGGAGCAGTACAGTTTTTCATATTAAGAAAAAAAAGTTACAGAAGGTGATATCAGTACAGTTTTAATATATGACATAAAACCAGCTGTTAGGATTCTAAAATAAAATAGAGAATTACATTATTTGTTACTTTAATACCCCTTGTGATGTGTCACCTCATTTCTAATTAATGCCCAAAGGTTCGGTATTAGTGAAGGTCCTGAATTTTTATAAAACTCTCCTGGCTTTCTTCATTCAGAACACTGGGCCAGATTCCAAAAGACCTGTTCTCAGTTTAAGTGATTTATTTCAGCATAAGGTCTGTCTATAAACAGTCTTAATCCAAGGACCAGATTCCAAAAATAAAACTGCTTGCAGTGCAAGTGGCAACTTACACTGAGACCACGCTTTTTGGAATCAGGCCCATTATCTTGTGTGTTCAAAAGCTTCTCAAAGCAACAGTTATAAAAGCTATTACCCAATGTAATAACTTTGCCAGTTGCATTGTCAAGTGCATAAGATATATATATATATATATATATATATATATATATATATATATATATATATGAAACACTGATAGAAAGTATATTCTTATCAAAGTAAACGTTACTTAGTGCACACATATTGTCCTGTCAATTTAAGGGTTTGTAATGTACTTTTAAAATATTTGCTTTTATTGTATCTGTTTCCATTTTGCTTGCTATCAAGATACAGTACAATAGCTGACTTCTGTGATACTCTTCCAGAAACCTTATAAGTCTCTTACTTTTCCAAAAATCGTCAGGAAATTGATGATGCCATTTTTTAGCCCAGTGTATTCCAGTGAGAATAAACACAATGGTAATGCATCTGTGTGAATGGAAAAATACATGTCAATCTATATGAATAAGTACATATATATATATATATATATATATATATATATATATATATATATATATATATATATACTTAAAAATCAAGAAGGAATCTACAAATGGATTCAGATTATTTGCATGTCATCAAATGTCAACCACTGTTACCAAATGTGGAAGACATTGACACCACTGCTACTCAATGAGAAGGGCGGCATAGCACTACTGTCCTCCAGAGCATGAAGTAATAGCAAGAAAGTCCACATAAGACAGTTTCAATGATTAATCCACAAAATACAACCTGGACAACTACTATCCTCTCTTTTTTCAACTGTTATAGCAAGCGTATAGCTATATAGCATATCCCAGTACCTGCGTCCACTGCATTATAGTGTTGCTAGAAAACACTTCTTAAACCAATTCTTTTACCCAGCATAACAGTCACCAAGGTTTGACAAAAACTCGTGTATTTTCCCTGAATCCTGAGTACACTTTATCTTAAGGTTCTTACAACCATCCATTCCAGTGCTTTCATCTATAATTGCCACTGTATGCCATCATGTCTACAGACTCTGGATATTTCCATCTTTTGACTTCTGGGCAAAGTGCTTCCTCTTTACCATGAGAACACATTGCAGATAATTTTGACACCTGGGCAAAGAAAGGGTTTCATTCCTGCTAGGAGAGCACACACTGCAGATAAACATAAGAAGCTGGGAAATACATTGTTGCATTCAGCTTGGGATTATCATAACTGCTTCCTTTAGCTTGTCAATCACAGTGACCTATAACTCTTTCCCAAAGCTGCATGGATTTTTGGAGAGCTGGGATTTAACAGAGTAGCAGGGACTTCTGTTGTAGCATGAGGTGACATAGAGAGGAGCCATAAGGAATTAGCCCTAAATTTCCAGTAGTATCTGGAGAAATTGATCATTAAAATAAGTAAACTTCAGTGTAAATCAGGCTTAGCAAGGAACTCTTGGAATGGTAATTAAATCAAAAACACATTTTATAAAAGCAAGACAGTTAAAGTAAGTTAATGTCTATAAGTAGACAGCAGTTAAAAAGCTAATGAGATAACCTGGAAGTATTGTTATAATGACTTAGTGAACAGAATATAAAAAGGAGCTGCTCAGAGCTGAATTTGTGAACAGGAGATAAGAAGGCAGTACTGCAGTATCAAGTTTGTGGAGACATAAACTTCTAGAAAACAAATTGGGAAGATGCATCTTTGTCCCATCTGCAGCTGCCTCAACTATAAGAGAGTTTGTTGTCTTAAGACATGGCTGGCCAGGATTCAGGCAACAATTTTTCCACCCAAGGATCACAAAGTTACATCTAGTGCCATAGAGCTTACCAAAAAGTTCTACATTTAAGCCACAGTGGACTCCTGGGTATGGTGTCAGAACAGAGTTGTACACCTACAGCTGTACCTGTCCACATTTTTTTATCTTGTTCTCAAACAGACGGACTTTTCTATGTAAACCGTGGTGATTATAGAGGGTGGTGAGAACCTTCTCAAAGGTGATACAAAAGTTGGAGAGAGGGATGAATGCTAGGACAGGAAGAAGACATCTGATTGGAGCTAGATCTAGGGGATGGCAACAATAGGCTGGTGAAGTGCCTCCTTTGCACCAGAAGTAGGAGGAGCAAGGAGCAAACCCTTAGAATTATTGGAGTAGCTGTAACGGAGAGGGATCTGGATGTTTTTGTCCATCTAGGGATAAATCACCAAACTTGGAATGATCTGGAAAGTGCAGGAAAGAGTTATGAAATCTGGGTGAAGGGGCAGAGGGATTTTTTTTGGGGGGGGGGCTTAGACAAACAGCATATGCATTAATGTATTCATGGTGCTGCCTGATTTGGCATGGATGAAGGCAGGCTGTATGGTATCATGAGTTTCAACATTTAACTAAACAACTGATGAAGAAAATAAGGCTTTAGTATTACTTTGAGCTAATAACCAGCTTTGAGAGATGCAAACTTGTTATTCATATAGCAGATCTGAGTATGAGAGAAACCAGAATCCTAAGTGACTGCTCAATCGCTTCATCAGAAATAATTTAAACTACTTAATTTAAAGGCACACATATGTGTGCCACTCTACCTTTTTAAGATTCAAATCCTGTGTAATGCTGAGGTTTTATGTGCACACACATGCTCTATCAGGCCAAATACATCCCCCTACATTGTAAATATGTGGTTTCACTACTGTTAATGAGTACCACCAACAGCTAGGCAAAAAGCTGCACAAGTCTCTGGCACTGATGGAATAATATTACTGAGGCAATAACAGAAATGTGAAGAAATGTGAAGAACTGTGACAACTACGTACACACATTGTCAACTTTTTTAAAAGTTGGCATCTATTTTGTTGACATACTTTGATCGACAAAACATATGGTCAACAACTGTGAGATATCACTACATTACCGGGTGTGTGTCCCTGCATAGGTGAGGCATAGCCTCATAGGGTTCCATTCCATTCCCCTTGTGAGTGGGACCCCAGATAGGAATGTCACCACAAAGGTGAGGAAGTTAGTATGCACACACAAAGCATAGAAGCCAGCATATCAGGAAGTTAAGGCTGTAAAGAGAAATGCCCAATGCTCAGCAGTATGTCAGCCCCACTCCTGTTTAGCCCAACCCTTACTCCTGTAAGCTGAAGGGGAGTGAATGGACCAGTAGGGTTACTCTCTTTTTAATCTCTCCAAATCTTTTGGATTTCTAATGCTGTGGTGGGTATGGACTCCATTCCTAAGTCAAAGTACGATTAAAGTTCATGAAATTAATATTGTTTCAATCTTTGATGTCAGCTTGAAGTGCTCTTCGCAACACCCGCAATGTGCCTAGTAATGACTCTTCCTGCAATTCGTATGGGGTTGCATGTATTGGTAACATATCTAAATACAATTGTAGATTCTTTTTTATAAGACCCTTTTCTCCTGCTGCTATTGGAACTGTCTGGGTATCTTTCTTCCACATTGCCCTAATTTCTGCCTGCAAATCCTGATATTTTATGACTTTGTGTTTCTCGTACACAAGACACTATAATCACTGGGTGTAGTGATTTCAATGATCAGTGCTACTTTTGTCTTCTTTTCATGGACCACTATATCTGGTTTTCTAACCTCTATCTATTGAACTGTTGGTAATGGGTGATCCCATGTGATGTAGACGTCACCATTTTCTGTGATGCTTTGTGGATCACGTTTCCAGTGTTTTTCAGCCACTTCAATACTATAATATTTGCACAATCCCCAGTGCAACAGTCTTGCCACATTATTATGCCTTTCAGTACACAGTCCTTCTGCCATTAGTATGTCACAACCAGCAACGAGGTGTGCGACTGTTTCCAGTTCTGTTTTACAAAACCTAGATTTGTCTGTTTCTCCCACATGTTTAATGGACTTTGTAACCCAACGTGTACGTAGCCCACTATCTTGGGCTACCAATATTAACTTTTCATCTCTTGGTTTGAATTTGCCTTTCCTTAACCATTCCTGTGTTTGATCCTGATCAACATGAGGTCCTTCCAGAAGTTTTCTATACTTGCAACTATTTTTATGCATTTTCCACTTTTCTTGCTTTCTCATCTGGTCCTTCTCCTTATATTCTTTCGTTTGTTTTTTAGCACATTTATTGTATCTACTTCTGGTTTGATTTCCATTCCTGCTTGGCGCCAATATGCTTCTACTAGACTAAGCAGAGAAGTCATTTTAGATTTATTCTCCTCATGTTTCAAAACTTTCCCTATGTTTGGGTCTTGTGAGGTCAACAGATACGTATACAGTCCCACAATTGCAGATCTATGCATGTAATCAATTTCAAGGAGGCCCATCCTTCCATCAGAATGGGGAATATATAATCTTGGTATGCACTGATTTTTATAAATCATTTGGTGAGCATGAAGCATCCTTCTTGTTTTCCTGTCTAATCTATCCAACACATTTTGGGGCCAGTCAATCACTCCAAAACTGTAAGTTAGGACAGGAAGGGCAAACTGGTTTATAGCTTGAATTTTGTTCCTAGATGTCAATGCTATTTTCAGGATTAATTTAAGTGTTTTAAAGTATTCCTTACTAAGTTTTATTCACATTTCTTAATGTTTTACTGTTGATCCTTTATCAGTTCCCAAATATTTATACACTCCCTCTTGCTCAAGTTCTTTTATATCACATTCTTGTTCCAGACATTTTCTTGGTGCTGCAGTTGTCCTGCTTTAAAGGTTGTTTTTGCACATTTATGAAAGTCAAATAACATTCTTATGTCATCTGAAAAAGTTCTAACAACTTGCAGTTGTGCTTTCAGTTCCTCATCTGATGAGCTATACAGTTTTAAATCATTGAGTAGAAAGATTCCTAGATGCCAAATTATAGCCATGGTCTAAGCTGTTAAGAGCTTAATGGGTTAAGGGCAAGACAAAATAGCAGCGGTGACAGAGAGTCACCCTGGAATATCCCCCTTTGGATTTTTATCCCTGGGATAATAATTTGTCCTTTATCATGGCTTAATTGAAAAGTGGTCTGCCACTGTTTCATGGTCACTGTAATGTAGTCGATCAGTGTAGGGTGTATCATACATTTTTAAGCACTCTTTTATCCATGAATGTGGGATACTATCAAGGACTTTTTTGTAGTCAATCCATGCAATACTTAGATTCTTCTCCTTTTTACAATTCTCCACTATAAATTTATTTAACAACAAATGATCGTTTGTTCCATATGACTTTCTTTTATTGCCCTTTTGTTCTATTGCCATAATTGAGTTTTCTTCTAGTTATATGCCTATAATACCAGTGTATAGGTTATAAGTTGTCGAAAGGTGTGTTATTAGTCTATTATTTTTAGGGTAGCTTGCAATTCAATCTTAAGTAGGAGCATTGTTTTTCCTGTTGTTAGGCTGGTGTATGTTCGGGGTGCGCATATAAATAGTTGTTACTCATGGCTAAATCTTCATGCAAAGATGTTAATACTTTTAACCAGAAGTTAGGTACTGTATCTGGGCCTGGGGTTTTCCAATTAGAGCCTTTTCTTAACTTTATTTCAGTCTCTCTTGATGTTACTTCATCCCATTTCATGTCCTGTACCTTTAAACTTATTTTTTTTTTTAATTCTTCTATCCATTTAGCATATTTGTTATGTTCCACAGGAACATCATAAATATTTCTCCAAAATATATCTATTTCTTCTATTTTGGTGATCTTTCAATCCCCTTTTACCTTGTTTTCCAGTTCTCTATAAAACGTTTTTGGGTCATCAATAAATTGCTTATTTTGTACTTTTCCTTTATATTTATCTGTGTATCTTCTAAGTTTTTCCACCTGTGCTGAGATTTTTAGCGATAGTGCATGATAGATACTTATCTGTTCTAATACTGCACATTGTTTTTATCACATCTATCTTTCTAAGTATTTTTGTTGATCTGTTCCCTCTTCTGTACTCTTCTAACAGTGACAGTTCTTGTTTTAATTGCTTTATAGTTTTTTTCTATTCAATACTTCCATGATGGTATTTGATTTCTCCCCTTCCTTTCCCTACCCTGTGTTCTTGTGACAGAACTTTATCTGTTATTAATTTAGGTTGTTGTTTGTCTTTTCGGCTTTTCCCGGTTAGGGATCGCCACAGTGGAACTCCGGTCCGCTAATGATTGGCAGTTGATTTTTATGGTGCCGAGTTGCCAGCCCGACACCCAACCTTCAGCGAAGACACACCCATTCACACATGTCTTTTGGAGGCCACTCGACCGTGGGGAGGACATGCAGACTCCACACAGAAGGTACTCCAACCGTGAATTGAACAGGAGAACCTCTTGCTTTGAGGCAACAGTGCTACCGCTGTACCACTGCGGCTGCATCTGTTATTAATTTAGGTACACAGTAATATAGCCTGTTTATGTCTGTTATATTGCATGGATCTCTATGGACAGTCCTAATTACTGTGTTCATTTGTTTTATCAAACTTCTGACTTTTTGGGATTTATTGACCTTCTGTAGTCTATTTCTTTCATTGATCTTAATATGTCTATCTTTGTCTATTAAATCCAGCAACTCTTCTCTTAGCTCATTTTCTTCTAAACCGAGGGCACATTTCTTGTTTTCCATTTCCTGTGGGCATTCTGTAGAAAGTTCTGTAGCATCTTCCTGTGGCACATTCTCTTCAATTTCATCCAGTGCCATCCGTTGCTCTGTCATAGGGGAACTCACTGGCCTATCACTCCTCAACATTGACTGCATCACAGTTTCCTGTTCCTTTCCTTGCTGTCCAGCTTCAAGTGAATGTTTATACTGGTTTCCTGTGGAAGGTTCCAAAATATCTTCATATTGCACCTGACTAATTCCTTCCCATTCCACTGGTTTCCCTTCAATTTGGATGTCCATTGCTCTATCCTGTTGTGGTGCTTTCTGAATTAGATTTTCTACACTGAATCCTTCACTTCACAAGTACTCCATAACCTCAGTTTCTATTTCTTTAACTTCTCCATTACTAATCTTCTTTTCAACTTTTCCTCTTTGTCTTATTTTTTGTATTGTAAAGTTTTCCATATCTGAATTCCTTTGCCTGTATTTCTCTTCAAATATCTTTAGTGCTGCTCTTTTTGTATTGATTAGTTTTTCTTTTTCCTTTGCATAGATATTACTCCATATTAAATCTCTTTTTCTTTCCCATGTCCATATTTCTTCTTCTTCAGATGTCTGCTGATCTTCCTGTTTCTCCCTACTTGGGATACTCATTCCATCATACTGTGATGTAACCAGTGTTAGACATTCTACACCAAATCCTTCACTTCGCAGGCATTCCATAACTTCATCTTCTATGTTTTTAACTTCTACTTTACTAATCTTTTCTACATTCCCTCTTTGTGATATTATTTTTTTATTGTGAAATTTTATATATCTGGATTCCTTTGCCTGTATTTCTGTTCAAATATCTTTGGGACTGCCTTCTTTATATTGATTAATTTAGCTTTCACATTTGAGTAAATATTGCACCATATCCAGTCTCTCTTTCTTTCCCATGTCCATATTCCTTTTTTATATTTTTCAAAAATCTTTATATTTTAGCACTTTCTCACATGCTTCTTTTTCCAAACAGATCAAAGTTTTTTGGTCTATGTACTGTTTTTCACAAATCTTCTGTAGTAATGAGCATACATTTTGTATTTGAGGCTTCTGACAGCTTTTCTTGTGGAAGTATTTTTCCTTCCTGTAATTTGTAGCATGTGGATGTGTTTTTGTCAACATAAGTGTGTTGACATTTGTGTAGATCAACTGATATATATATATATATATATATATATATATATTTTTTTTATAGGGTGTCTGAAAATTTTACAGAACATACATAACAGCAAGCCATAATATTGAAGGGAAAATATTGAAATGCTGAAATGATGAAGCTTGAAAATGTTGACCTCAAAATACCTACTGCAGCACAAATGTAGAGAGCTGAACATGTTCCCCTGCAGGACCATGTTAGCACTCATTTTCAGTTACACTTGTAGGGATTATTTATTTATTTATGTATGTATGTTTTTATTTATTAGAGAGCAGAACATGTTTCCCAGTAAGAACCATGTTAGCACCCATTTTCAGTTACACTTGTAGGGATTATTTATTTATTAATGTATTTACTATTTGTTTACCGGTAAGTAGACTGGTCTATTGTTCCTATTTAGCCAATGAGCAGAAAATACATCACAGTCATTCAATCAACACATGGTACGCAAATAGGAAGGAAAAGAGAGAGAGAGAGAGAGAGTCAATCAACAATATTGTATACAAAATGAGTACATAGCAAAATGCAGAACATAATGGTAAGATGGAATGCAGACTGACTGGACCTTTTAATCTTGCCCTGAATGCATTAAAAAATAAAAAATATACACAAAATGCATGCTAAGATATGCATAAAATAAAATGCAATCATACATATAATATATAAACTCCTATATGCATGTGAAGTAAGAGTCTGAGAAAGTTTCTCAAAAGTGTTCTATTATTCATGACATGGGATGGTAAGTTACTCAACTATTGTCATGGTAGCAGTTGCAAGTAAGTGCATCTCTGAAGCTTCTAATGATTTCTGTAGGCAGGTGGTGCCATGAAGCAGGTTCCAGTCTAAAGAAGGGTCTCTCACCTACAGCATTTGTAAATGGAAGGTGTACTAGAGTTAAATTGTTGCCCTGTGTACTTCAAGGGTTGTCTTATTTTAGCAGTTTCACTCTTAAAGGGGGATGTGACCATGTTTTAGCAACAAAACTAGAGTAAAAGTGACCTAAAGAGGCACTGAAAGCCATTTGGAATTTTTTTAACTTTTTTTTTTTTTTTTAAGCAAATTGCAATTGTGCATATGTGGGTTTGCTAATAGAATAAATCTGCAGATTTTATTGTCAGCCATCCGGTGATCTCTAAGTATGGTGTGATAAATGCATTACAAGAGATGGAAAACTATATTCAAGTTTAAGTATAAAAATATTTTTAGCAATTTACCAGTGGGTGAAAGGAGGTGACTGATCTTGTAACATAGTTTTAATTGAGCAAGGACTTTATTAGTTACAAAATCTGTATATCTAGTAAAGGAAAGGGTAGGGTCTGGTTCCATATTGGTTTGTCATTATAGACATCTATATACTCATTCTATTTATACTACTGTAAGTATTTTGATTTCATCATTTTCAAGTTTCAACAATTTCATATTTTAATAATTTCATTCAGTATTATTGTTTTCATACATTTATATTTTGTAAATTTCATTCACCTGGTATCTCTCTATATATACACTCACACACAGACACTCACACACACACACACACACACACACACACACACACACACACACACACACACACACACACACACACACACACACACTCACACGTATTGTGGAAAGAGCCTCTAATCACAACTTAAAAAAGCAAAATATAAAATAATTGTAAAACTTATCCTCAAGAAAGTGAAAAATGCAAAAGGGTTAGTAAAAGAAGACTATAAATTATCAGGTGTTAATGAAAGTACATTGACTATAACCACATCCAAAAGTGTGGTATGCCTAATACCCTACAAGGGGTATCTCAGATAGATAGTTCTAGAAGCAGTGGTTTTGAACTTGTGTTTCCTCAAATGTAGAGGGAGAGACAGGGATACTTTTATTTAAAAACTTTCTTTTTTACTTTCATTTAAAAGATTCATTTTTATTTATTTGAACTAATAAATTATTTAATAATACTGTCCTTAACTATTAAATTGGAACCTCCTGATTTAACTTTTAACTATTAAATTGGAACTTCCTGATTTAACTTTTTAATGTATGCAGTTTGTGAATAGCTTTTTAAACATATTCAGAATGTATTGTGTTTTTTTTTTTTTGCAAAATTGTATGTACATTTATTTCTTGGAATTAATTTTTATTATAATGTTCTTCATGTAAAGTAGTATAATAATAAATGAGTTGATTTCAAATATGGAACTAAGCATCCATTTGAGAAAAATTTAGCTAGTAGGGTTCACAAGCAGTTTAATTTCCAAGTCTGGCTATGAAGAGGGCAAACTTTGATAAAATGTCAGATATGATTCAGGAAAGATCCAGCAAACATACATTAGGCAGCATTGTTGATGAGGAGGGATAAAAACTGCTATGAGAAAAAGCAATAAACATTGTGTAAAACAAACATGCAAACCAAAAAGGAAAATCAAATGAAGTTCTCAAATGATGGGGACATCAAAGATTAGAAAAAAATGTTTACCATTTAGGAAATACATATAATACCTTTTAGTGCCAGAACCCTTTCTTGCTTTTATGGAAGCATGCTTTCACCCGCCCATCCAATCTGCCACACCCATGATACAATTGCTGTGTATTCTTCAGCTGGTACAACCATACAAGTAACTTAAAAGAGCTATATTTCAACAATCTTTCTCTCTTTTAAAAGGTGGATGGTAACAGTTAAAAGGTACCATTTCCATGCAATTATTCTTATACATCATTAAATAGCAGCCACACATTTTTGTACTTGTGTACTTAAAAATAGGCACTACAGTTTATAAATATGCAAACAAAATTATGTTCTTGGGCAAAGAACTGTAAAATAAAAATTAACATAGATGAAACTAGAAAATACTATCAAATAGTTAGTTCTAACACTCTTCTCTACTCCATATGCTTCTAAATTGCAAGTATGGGTGTAGTGGTAGTGTTGTTACCTCACAGCAAAAGGTTCTCCGGTTTGATTCTTAGCTGGAGTGCCTTCTGTGTGGAGTCTGAATGTCCTCCCTACATTCATGTGGGTTTCCTCTAGGTGCTTCGGTTTCCTTCCATGTTACAACGACATGTGTCTGGAGCATTTCTCCATGGGCGTCTGCTGAAAATTGTCTTTGTTCCAAGTTGGGCTTTCCTGGTTAACAAATGTTAAATAAATAAACTATCTCACAGGCAAATTCCTGAGCTTACTGATGACCTGAAGTAGGAATCTCTTTTCATAACTGCAGTCCAAAGAACACTTCCAATAAAATGTACTCAATCTGATTGAACACAGCTCAGATCCTGGGGAAAAAAAAAATAGAGTCCCATTAATTTGAAGAAATTCCAAAGAAGTGCCCTGAAATGAGGCACAGGTGGAAATGATTCAATTAGCTCAGTCTTTCAGTCAAAATTCCCCTTTCTACATAAAGTAAAGAACTTCAGACATTTTACATCCTGTTTTAGGTCACATTTTAAATCTAAATAACTTACCCTCAAAGACAAAGCTGCCTAGTTAGCCAGAAAGTTCCAACTTCAAATATGATAGCAGAGCTTAATTTTCCTCCTTTTTTGTAGAAAAGGTAAATTGCAGCTTCATCTATTAGTACAGGTGCCTGAGAGGAAAAGCCCCATTTTTCTTCAGCCTCGGGACCGTCAGTGTCATCAGTCTCATATTCATCCCAGCACTCAGCTGTCAAAACTGTTAAAAAGCCTAGGACTCCAATAAGTCCACACACCTGTTTTATAGCTACTGAAATAACTTCTAAAATTATCATGAAGGTTATTGAGAACCCCATATGCTCTTTACTGGTACTAAATATCCAGCCTTTCCTATTGTGGCTGATTCCACACCAGAAAAAGAGGTTGCAATTATTCTGGACTGCAAACCCAGAAAGCCAGATGCTTGATACCAGGGCAAGGCATTCCATGGCAGTTTTTTTTTATTTCAGATGTGACAAGTGTGTGGAGCCCTTTCCTTTAAGAGCTCAGCAGAAGTTTTCAGGTGTGTCCTTTCTCTTCCATTCTTTTGGTACAAGTAGAAAGTCAACCACAATCTTTTCTTCTAAATACATGCCATTGGCAGTTACCCTGCTAGTTCCTGTGTTTTTGATACTGGTCTCAAATTGTCTACATTAACAAATGCAACATCAGTGCCAATGTCACAATCTTTGATAGTTATTGAGGTGTCAAGTTAGTCTTGTCATTAGCTGTCTTGGCTCCAGTGCTGTTGACTTTGATATCAGAGTTGGTGTTGATGATACTGACACAGACATACTTAATATCAACAGTGACATCAAAGTTAGTGATGAGGCTCAAGTTGTCATCACTGACATTGGCTCCCATTACCTTAAATGCTCACATCTGGGCAATAGACGTTAGTCCCTGAGGATTTGACCCAGGTTGCTTCAAGACCAATGCAGTTGTTAGTGCCATAATCCATTCTGAACTATCCAACATTCATTGTTGTGGTACCCTGCACAAACTGTACCCTGTTGGATAACAACACTTCCCTCAGCACCAGGAAAGTCTGCTGTTAAGTCTCAGACTGAAACTGTCCTGCAAAGCAGATAGGCTGAAGCATTTCTGCAGCTCCCTCAGGCCATTTCATCTCCTATGAGAAAGCCTTCCTCTTTCTCAGACTTTTCTCCAAAAGTTCATATGAATGCTATGTACAAAAGGAAGCATATGATTCCCCATGCTGAATTACTCATGTCTATCTTGAACAATGTGCAGGTTATCCATAGTTCATTATCTCCCAATGATCCTAAAATTGAAGAAGGCCTGGAGATGACATATCAGAGAGGTGGATGGTCCATTAACCTGTATCCTCCCTATAGTGGATACCACAGAAGGCTTTTACATGTACTCAATCTTCCTAGGTTGTTCCCAGTGTTGGCAGACTTTTTAACGGCTGCTATGAATGCTAGATAGGAGAATCTGGTTATAGTAGCCTCAGTTCCTAAGGAGGCAGACAGTACGCAGCAACCTCCGACAGAATTTAATTTCTAGCTGGAGACCACTAAAACAAGTGCTCTGATATCATCAGCTGTTCATAGGATGGCCATTACACCTCAAAGCCTAACAGTACTCCCACCATATAAGGAGTCCCTGCAATGATTCAGCTAGGAAAGTGTATATATGCATCCTGTACTTTCTCTTTGATTGTGATCTATTACTTAGCAAATATGGTGGAATTTACCTAAGATTTGTCTGATGAAATGCATGAGATAATATGCCATTTACCAGAAAGACCTAGCAAAGATACTTTGCTGTCCTGTTTTGGAGTGGTTTCTATCAAATCTAACCTTATGATGTGGATTTCTCCTAATGCAATTGAAGGCTCCACTAAGGCAGTTGAATCTGGCATTGCTATTCACTGAAAAGTGTGGCTCTAACAGACAAATTTTGCCAAGGACATCAAACTTTTTTTTTTTGTAATACTGTGTTCCAAGGAATAGTGATATGTAGGTCAGAGGCCAAGGCACACATAGACAGTAAGTAAAAAATATATAAATACTCCTAAAGTTCCAACCTCCTCAAAGAATGCTCTCCAAGAAGGTGTAGGTGTGGGCAGTGCCACAGAACCAATCATGAAAATCTCTAACAAATATGGTAACTTCCAAAAAGAAAAAGAAACATTGCTGTTTTTTTTTTTTGGACATTTGGACTATTTGCAGCAGACTTGCTGTTTTTTTTTTTTTGGGGGGGGTTATGGTAACTTCCAAAGAGGTTGTGACTAGACAGCCATGGTCCATCTATTTGTGGTCAGCAGCACCCTGGGATTTCATTCAACTGCTTCCCTCTGGATGTAAGCAGTAGTCATTTGTCCCTTCATCTGTTGGTTTAGAAATCCTTAACCTAGAACATATGAGTGAGGGTAGTTATATCCAGGTGCGACAAAGTTCCAGTCTTCATGTCCCCATTTTTTTGTCCTTTTCCTTGTTGGATATCCCACCTCATCAGAAGAAAGCAGAAAAACAGGGGTCTTAAACCTTTTAAACAAAAGAATCATCCAAGATTTCCAAACAAGCTAGAGTGGGTTGGAAGAATACTATAGGCCGTATTAGTGGCAAAAAAGACAAAGGACCTCAGGCCCATTTTGGATCTAAGTAGTCTAAATGTATTCATCCACAGAGAATGTTCCACATGGTCTCAATGTAGTCAGTCTTTCTTTGTCTGTCAAATGTAGACTAGATGTCCTGTTTACACCTCCCCAATACCTACCTCCACTTCAAGAATGTAAAGGAGTACAGGGGATTTCAGCATTTCAGAATATCAGCCAGTCATTTTCAGTAACAGACTTTTCCATTTGGTCTTGTTTCAGCCTACAGGATGTTTACCAAATGCATGTCTGCAGTTATGGTGCACTTGTACCTGCAAGGAGTTAAATATTTCCATACTTGGATGATGGGATCCTAGTTTTCCCTTTCATACATCACCTGCTGAGGACAATAGAGTCTCAGGTCAGATTGTTCCATTCTCCTTGAATAACACTGAACCTGATCAAGTCACAGTTATTGCCTACACAGGTGCTTACATTCATAGGCTGGAGTATGGATAGAAAGGTAAACAGAACCATATTCCTCAGAATAAGAATTTAATCTCTTCAGGCCAGAGTTGCATGCATTTTTTATCTTCAGAAATCACAGTGTAACCCTGCCTTAAAGTGTTTGTGCCCACAGCGTCAGCCATACCCATGGGGTCATCATGACAAATACTACATGAGGGCTCTACAATGGACCTTTTCTGGCATATCAGACCCCCATTTCCCAGGTCTGCATCACATGGTATGTTGGGTGGATTCCATCAATTTCTGCCATGGTAATGTTTTCTATTTATCCCCCCCCCCTTCTTTGGCAACAGTCATCATGACTACGTTTACCCTGGAAGGGGCATATTTCAGTGGTCTGACAATTCAGGGTATCTGGATATCCTCAAAACTATCCCTATATATTAATGTACTAAAGATGAGCAAAGTCCTTTTTACATTTCAATTCTTCCAGAACACTGTCTTAGTGGCAGATCTAGCACAGATGTTATATGGCACATCAGCAAGCAAGGGGAAATTTGTTTTTTCTCTCTCTCCAATGCTGAGAACTCATGACACTGTGACAACTGGTAATGTCTAACAATAGGTTATTATTTTTTTTTTTTGCCTTCCATATCCATGGAGACTCCAATTCCTTAGCAGACAAGCTGGGGAGACGCCAGCTGATATCCCCAGTAATGGTCCCATATCCCATTTGTAACAGAGACTTTACAAAAAATATGAAACCCTCCTGTGACTTGTTTGCCTCCCCAACTAAGATGAAATGCAGTGACATTTATTTTCTCATTACATAACTGGGGAACCCACCAGGGGATGCTTTAGCTCACATGTCACCAATCAAACTCCTCTCTGCTTCTTCATGTCCTTTGATGATGAAATTTATACTGAAGGTAAAAGTCCATAAATCCAAATTTTTCTTCATAGCTGCTCACTGTTCCCAGCAGATTTGATTTTCTCGTATTCTCCTTGTCTTTTAGAGAAACTATTTTTTTTTTCAGTTCTATGACATCACTGCTAAGCCATCCATTCAGCAGGTGTCGTTCAGACGAGTAATCCCTTTGGCATTACTATGTTTTCTATTTTTATTAGTTGCTGGTAATCCATAATTTGCCGACAGAGTGCTTAGTACCCCCTCTTCTTCCCAAAACCCTGAGACAAGATTTTCACAGGGACACATGGACATAGCTTCAGTCAGCGTTGGCTCCAAGAGCCTTGATTCTTTACCACTCAAATTCTTGTCATTCTGGAATATCTTGAAGACATTTTTGAAACTGGGGGTAATTTATAATTCCATTAAAGTGCATTTGGCTGTTAATATTAACTTGAATCAAGGCCAAGATTCCAGCTATTTATCTTCACTGAATGTATATCAGGCCTTTCTTGGGGGTACGTTTTAGTTTCAGCCTCTTTTGTGAGAGCCACCTCCTCCACTTGACTTGAACTTTCTTCTGTAAAAATTGATTCAGCCCTCCTTTGAGCCAGCAAACACATGAAAATAAAGTCCCTTCCTTGGAAGATACTTATCTTGGCAGCTATTACTTCAGGCAGAAGGATTTCTGAACTTCTTGCTATTTTCGCTGAACTATCGCATCTGCTTTCAATTTCATCAAGGCGGAGTTTCTATTAGATTCAATCCAGTGTTTAAGCATGAACTAGCAACTGAATCAAGTTGAAATGAGTACATCTTTTCTTTCCTTCTTATTCATATCATGGGGAGTACTTCCTACACTGCATGGATATTTACCATCAACTGAGATATTATTTAGGTAGAATTAAGTGCATTATGAAGCAATCACCATCTTTTATTTATTTATCTGTCTGTCTGTCTTTCTGTCTAGCTATCTATCTTTTTATTTATTTATTTTTAATTTATATTACTGGATAAATTAAATGAATCCTAATTCATCCAGGTACCTGCTGGGTTTTTTTTTTGTGTGTGTTTTATTAAAAGTTTTACATTTTTTTCAGCCGTGGTGTTCGCCTAGTTTTTTATTTTTATTCTTGAGTAAATTGGTGCTCTAGTGCGTTCTCTGCTAGCCTGTCGGCTTTGTTATTTATTTTTTGATAATGTCATGAATGCTGAAAGTTTCATTTAATAACAGGGGTGAAGCATGCACCTTTGGTTATTTCTGCTACCTAACCCTCTTGCTAGTTGTACGTATATGATGGTGTTTTGACGACAGTGGGTCTGAAAATACACACTCCGCTTTATACCATTTGTGGATGCTGTTTTGATCCATCACCAGTGAAACTCTGTTTAATTAGTTGTATAAAGAGCATATTCATGAGTCACTTTGCATGCTAAATCCACTAATGATTCTTCTTCTCTAGGAAACATAATTCTGAATATCTCAAAGAACTGCATATCTGCCCATCCATCTTCTATAACACACTCCTCTTACAGTACCCCCTGCCACCACCAAACACCCTAGTGCATAAATTAGTCCATTACAGTCCTTCCTTTTTAAAAAGATCAGCAAAAAAATATACTCCAACATCTTTAACATATTAATGCTAGCTATGACCCATCCTGTCATACAATCCATCCTAAAAATCATCAAAACTGGCAGCTCCATTCTGCAACTTTTAACTTACATTTTCAGTCTCCCAGTAAGTACTAGTATCCTAACTAATAACTTTAAATGTGTCCCTGAGTCATACTCTCCCAAAAGAAACTTTACCTTTCTCTTCTAATGAGTATCGTCTCAACAAAATTCTAGAAAATATCTATATACGAATTACTGAATATGTTACAAAGTATGATATTCTAATGGGAAACAGCATTGATTCTGGCCTAAATTTATAACCAGCACTGCTGTTTATTGCTTCACAGACCCAATTCTAACCAACATAGATAAGCGTTTAATCAGGTACTGACTTCATTAATGTGAAACGTGTTCTTGAAATGTCTGACCATACTGTTGTACTATAACTAGCTGAATGTAACTCAAAACAAGCTCTAAAATGGTCAGCAAGCTGCCTGCGTCAATGAACCTATCAAATTAATTCCCAGAACAATACATCAAATATTTGCACTTTCTCTTATGGTGTAGCACAGAGATCAGTTCTCACCTCTCTTCTGTATTCTGTTTTTATAAACAATTTATCATGAGATGTAGGGGATCTACTAACTACAAACTGCATTTCCTGCACAGATTATATTGATATAATTAACACCACCAGCACCTAAAGAAAAGTTGAAAGTTATTTTCAAAATTATTTTAACTTATTTTGGAACTGGCTTACCAACAATAAAATAATCAACTCCTCAAACACCACAGTAAAACATTCAGTACTAATTGAAGATTTAGCATTTCCCACAGATCTTAAATTAAAGATACACCCAGTAACATTTTTACCATTTGTTCAAATATTTAAACACTTAAGAATTGTTTTAGAGTCGCAGTTAACTTTTACGCAACATACAGGACAAGTAGCAAAGGACACCATTTGTCAACTAAAATACTCCTGTAAACTAGTTCACCTTCTCATACTAGAAGTCAAAAAAATACATCATTATTAATGTTCTCATCCCTAAATTGCAACCCATACTCAGTGCTATAACTCTAAATTCCCAACATAATAATAATACTTTATAACAAACCATATAAAATAAAATGTTAACACTAATGAGAACACTACTTTTTGAGAAATGAAAATTTTAACTGTCTCTCTGTAACTGCAATGGCCATCCTTTGTCTAAGTATTCTTATCTTCAAACTATTTAATACAAGTTAATGCTCTCCATAGTTAGTAAATTAAAAATTAGAGATGCATAATATTTACTCCATAGCAAAGATGGACTCCAGATATATTGGCTCACCTTCATTAAGTGAGCTTTTTCTACGATTGTTCCAGTATGCTGGAATTTAATTCCTACTGATATAAAGTGATGTACAAACTACCCACAATTTAGAAGTCTTCTCAAAAACATATGGCAAAGACCTACAAATGCACCTGCTACAATGACTACAGCTATTATACAATAGTTATGGACACTTGTATAAGCCTGACTACTATTCACCACAGTAGGTACTTTGTGTCTGCAATATGGCACATTAAATTAGCACGTTTGTTGTTTATACTGGCATATATGTATTGTATATGACATAGATACAGTAGATTGTATTGTAAAGTTATATTTTTAGAATTCTTATGTTATGTATTTGTTTTGTGTTTTGAATTACTAATGTTCCTTTGTCTATTCTGAGTAGTTTATGTGTCTATAAATATTCAATTGCCTGTGTACTTCAGTATTGATTTTTTTTCAGCCAAAATTGCTGTATGCAGTATGAAATTGTACTGGCTATGTGTTCACATTTTGGCTCATGGTGTGACTGAAAAGGGTCTTCAGACCAGTTCACCTACCTGGTTAATAAATAAAATAAAATACAATAAAATAAGGTGTGCCGCATCATGATGGGATTCACTGTGGAGCTGTACTCACTGCAGTGCAATCTGAGAGATGGGGAGAGGGGTATTACCCTGGATACCAAGCACTTTATCATGAGAGATTAAGAGGTCAAGGTGCCCTTGGACAATCAACACTGCCACTAAACGAATGAAGGATTAGGGGTGATCCTGGTCACTGACCAATGTCTTACATTTATGAGGTGTGAGGGGTTCCCAGAGACAACAAGTACTAATTTTACTGAAGTGAAAGAGAGTGATTCTGATTAAGGAGTGATGCAGCAACTATGCAATAGACCAGATGGGCCATAATCCTAGACAGTGAGCACTGTGTGTAATCTTAATGGTGGTCACATGGGTGAATACCCTAGATAGCAGCATTTTACCAGTATTATATTAGACAAGGAGAAGAGGAGGTGCAAATGTTGTGTGCATCACAACTCTAGGTAAGAGAAATCTGTATGTACCCCATGCATTATACTTTGCAGGATTTGTCTTTGCACATCATTCAAATGAATGAGCTGGTTAGACTGTGTAGTGAGGCTTCCACCATGCCCTAGGAACAGCTAATGATTTATGCATGGTATAGGCTACTGGTGGTATTAACTGACCTCTAGAGCAATTATAAACTGTACAGCATAGGCTGCGAATGTCTTATCCTTGTCCCCTTATATGCCATCAAAGTATATATTCCTCTGTTACTTATTTGTTTATAATAACATGCCAAAGTCCTTGACCATTTTGTGTGCATGTGTGTGCATCCATGCATGAGTGTGTGTGTGTGTGGTTCACAGTGAGATCAGGGACTGAAAACTATACTAGAGTATATGTATTAATTATATTTTTACTTATTGATTTATTTATTTATTTTCAGTAATGAGATAATATGCCCATGAATACTACAAATAAAGTGAACTTAAAATAAATCATTAATTTGTTGCTTTGTTGTTAAGGACTACATGCTTTTCTGTTGCTTATCCATTCACTGTTTGTAGCAGTTTAAAATAAATTTAAGTATATCACATTCATAAGTCAAAGTAATGTTTTGCCACCTTCCGTTTAGCAACCATGTTCTCACACTGAAGATAAAATCTCACTTGGAAACAAAACAGGAAATATTTAGTGATTCCATGATAATGTAATGTTATATTTACATTTCAGCTTTTGTATCATGGTGCAGAAAAATCCTTATTTACAAAACTATATCTTTGCATAGTGTACAACTTATTGCTGAAACTATGTATAATAAAAATTGTGATAAAGAGACATGTAAAGACATTCCAATTTATTTAATTACTTTGAGAGAGGCACATCATTTCTCAGTTATAACGTGAAAGATTTTTACAGTTTTAACATCTCCAGTGTTAATTATAATTGTTAAAACGTACTGTAGTTAACCTTTGCACATGTTCATGGATGTGTTATACAGTCCTTCATGGATAATATGGGATGTGATAAGTATCTTGCTACTTCTGTAAAACCATCTCTAAAACACTATTTCTTTTTTTATGCAGTACAGACATGTATGTTTATAATTAAAAGACATTATTGTTCTGACTGTTCAACTGGGTGTTGAAAACTAGATTGTGCTCACCTTTTCTGCATCTTGAGACATGAAATAATTTACTGTACACTGAAATAATTAGAACTTGTTCTGACACTGAAGATAACATTCACTGGAGGAGTACAGTGGAGTTATTACAACAGCACACTAGTAGCTTTTGCGTTTAATCTCCACAACTTCATTTTCATTTATTTTCATTTTCTTGTTCCATTTTGTAAATGAATTTCTAATTAGTGATTATTAATATGCCATACCTATTCATCTGCCCCTGTGATTGGTCGTAGTCGGAATATATTTGTAACTGGAAATATTTATTTATTTATTTCCAGTTTGATTACTGGGGAAGTCCACTGGGTCAACCTGGCCCATTTTCACTGGAGGCCCAGGGAGAAAAGCTCCGAGAATGCATTAAAAAACAGTTTACATACTAAAGTTTACATACACATAGAAAAACAGTTTACATAATAAAGTTTACATACACATAGAAAAACAGTTTACATACTAAAGTTTACATACACATAGAAAAACAATTTACATATTAAATTTGCAAGAAAAAAATTTACGTACAGGATTTACAAGAAATGCAAGCAAGGTATGAGAATGCATTAGTAGTTTACAAATATGATTACAAGAAATGCAATCTTGTACCAGATAATTCTGTAGAACAGATTAAAATTAAGCTTTTTCATTGAGTATAGGAAGCAGAAATTTGCTGAAAGTAAGTGTTAAGGTTGTACTGATATTTGACATTATTAGTTTGGATCCACAAAATATAGTGAAATATGCTTTACATGCACAATTTGAGTAGAAAGAAGTACTCTGTATTTACAATATTTACATGTGTTGTGCAAATATAGCTCTGGGAGTGGAAGAAGTAGGGAGGGGGATAAAGCAGCGGGAGATTGCAGGGAGATTTGATAGAGTTGAAAGAAAGCACCTGAGGGAGGTATAGAGGGCTTATGTATAAGTATGGGGAGACTCTTGTGGCTTGAAGTGATCAAAGCTCATGTAGGGAGGAGGCAGGGGCATTTCTGTTTAGTAGACAGATGTGTGAAAAGCTGGGCCTTGACATTTTCATAGTTTGTGGTGGTTCTTAGTGACTGAGGAAGGGAATTCCATTTTTTGCCTAGAGCATAGGAGAGGAGCAGTTGGCTAGCAGGATGTGTGGGTTTGTGGACAGCTATTAAGTTCTGATGCTCAGATCTAAGGGTTCTGTTGGGAATATAGGGGAGAAGGATGTTAGAGTGGGGCATTTTGTAGGCTGAAAAATGAGAGTATGTACTATAAAGAGTTGTAGGTAATCTAGGTGGTTTGGTAGTTCTAGCCAGTTCAGAGATTGTAGGGTGACGCAGTGGTGAGTGGAATTTTTGGATCTGGTGGCAAATTTAGAGATTTTATTGTAGCAGCTTTCTAGCTTGGAGGTAATGGAGGGGGACAGGTTGGTTAGGAGAGGAGCACCATGTAGTAAGGAAGGAAGGAGAAAAGTAGAGGCTAGAGTTTGCCTTGTAGAGCTGGAGAGAAAGTGATTGTTCCTATAAAATATTGTTTCATTTAAGCACCAAAATCTAACTATAAACTCCAAAAAGTCTGATGTAATGTTATTTGCTACACCTTAAAAGTTGTTTGAAGCTACTCCACTGTTCACCAAAGACCCTACGAAGAATATTATTCCACAGATAACCAAAGATACCTAGGATATAACATGGACTCTTATTTAAAATTTATGCAGGAACATTGGTACAAAACATCTTGTACAGGCTAAGACTATTTTACAGGCGTTCACGTCTTTTTTCTCCTTTAGGTCATTTAAAATAGTCAAAAATGTATTCATACCTAGACTGGAATACAGCCTTCTCTCAATATTCCATCTCTGGCACTAATTCACAATTTTAGCAAGTTGTACACAAGAAAATATGTACAATAAACAAATAAACACCAGTTTTATAATGTGTCAAATGAAATCAAAATTACGGGTAAACATGTCCCAGATTAAAGTGCAGTTTGAATATTAATTTCTTTTTAAAGATTAGAGCTGCTAAATTATAAACCCAACCTTTTGATTTTCAGTGTCATCGTGTGACTAAGCCAAGTAATACACTGACATCTTTTAAATGGATATTGAAGAAGCATTGACGATAAAAGATAAAAGCATTCAATAAGTCATGTCTCTAGTGGTTTCTTAAAACAATGTCTGGTTGTTAATTAAAATTTGTAAGTTCGTTTTTCTTTCCAATTCAAATTGATTTATTTTTATATATATATATATATATATATACATATACACACACATACTTTATTGACTGGGTTAGTCCCACTATGTCAATAGCCTCCTTTCAGGGGAAACCCAAGATGGCATTCATACTGACTAGGAAAAGTTGACCAGGACATCAGGGAACCTGATATCCCACTCAGCAGGCTAAACAAGGAGAAGGTTACTGTCAGTTGCCTGTCGGGTGCCAGGATCCACCACATAACCCACGCACTCAGGTCACTCCACAACAAGTACAAATATGAGTCTGTCATTGTCCATGTTGGTGTGAACAACCTGAGATGTACCTCCCTGGACTACATGAAAAGAGACATGGAAGAGCTCTCTGATCTTGTAGCCCGGGCAGGTTTGACCCTAGCCCTGAGTAGCATCCTGCCATCACCCAGAATTATACCGCAGTACAAGGACAAAATGATTGACATTTTGGATAAGCTTCTGGTGTCATTCTAAGGGGACCCAGTATCTGTCTGCCTGGGACAACATAGTCAACAGACCATGATGCTTTGCCAGAGATGGCCTGTGCCTGTCGCCCCTGGGATTCTGGATACTGGCTAAGACTCTTGCCACCCATATAGTGCCTTTTTTAGGCAAGGTTCAAATGGCAAATTCACCACCGTAAAAGGAACAGGCAAGCAAAAACTGAGGGTAATGCTACTCAATGCTAGAAGTCTAAATCTCAAAATGCACTCACTCGAGGCACTCCTTAAAATGGAGAACATCGATATCTATGCAGTGGCTGAGACCTGGTTCAAGGCTCTGGGGAGCACCCCTGCATTACTAGGCTATAACTCATACCACACTTTTTGGCCATCTAACCTGAACCAGAACAGCAAAGGCAGAGGTGTGTCCATATTCATTAAGGATATCCACACCTCCAGGCTAGTTGCGCAGCATAATGCATCCAGGGTTATCTAAGTGTGACTAACTCTGGGCAAAACTGCAATCTAAATTGTAGCTTGCTACAGATCCCCCACCATGCCCCAGGATTCCTACTCCTCTTTTCTTGATATACTGGAAAATATTAGGGTTCAACCAAACACCCTAATAATGGGCGATTTCAACTACCCCACCATTAACTGGGAAAACTACTCATGTACTCATGTACCAACTCCTTCGCTCAATGCTTTCTGGAATTCATAAATTCCATTGTCCTGGATCATCTTATCCATACTCCCACCAGGGTCAACAATATCCTAGACCTAGTCATTACCAACATGAGTGACTGCACCTGAAGTCAACTCCTCCTTGGTCAGATGCAACCATAAGCTTATTACCCTAGATATCCGCATCCCAACCCACCCACCATTAATGAAACCACAGTAAAAAATTTCTCCAAAGCCAACTTCATGCTTCTTAAGACAGAAGTGGCGAGCTTCATGACACCCATGCAGATGGACAATACAGTTACAACTGCTGAATCCTACACAAATGCACTCTATAAGCACTTACACGAGTGCATGGATCGTGCTGTCCCAAACAGAACCAAGATGCTATCCTCAAAAAAAGGAAGCCAATCTGGTGGTCCCCTGCCATAAACAAACTCTACAACAGAAGGAAGGAACTGTTGCAAAAGAGAGTAAAATCCCATGGGTGGAGGAGCTCCCTGGTCAGCCTCAGTAAGAAGCTGAGACCCCTTATGAGATCCTGCAAAGCTATCTATGAAAACAAAATTGCCACTGATTCTAAGGGCAACCACAAAGCATTCTACAGCTATGTCAAGAAACTCAATGGCAACACCCAGATCTGCTCTGAGTTACAGCACAACTGCATGAAAATTACAGAACCAACTGATATTGCCAATATCCTGGCAGATAGGTTCAGTGCTAACTTTACCCCCTCTCACCCCCTAAAGGGCCCATATCTTTAAAGGAAGAAAGCAGAGTCTATGTAATCACATCTTTGCAGGTAAAAGCTGCACTCTTTAAAATGAAAAACACAGCATCCATGGGACCAGACAACATCCCAGGCTGCATTTTACATGAACTGCAGAACGAACTGGCTCCCCACCTAAGCACCATGTTCAGTCATAGTCTCATGTCAGGCTTGGTGCCCACTGAATGGCACACAGCAACAATTATCCCACTCCACAAAGGGGGAGCCACCACTGATCCTTGGAACTATCACTCTATTAGCCTGATCAGCCTGGTCTGCAAGACCATGGAACGTATCATCATGGAACTCATAAACAAAGACATTGGTAACCTTCAAACTCTGGACCCCACCCAGTTCGGGTTTGTGAAAGGCAGATCATGCCTTCTGAACCTGATCGACTTCTTTGAGGCAGTCACCAAAGCCGTAGATGAGGGTGAGGTGGTTCACACAGCCTATCTTGACCTTGCCAAGGCTTTTGACACCATCCCCCATTCTGGGAGTATAGCTAAACTCATTAAACTAGGTATAAATCCCTACGTCACAAGATGGGTTGCCAACTGGCTCACTGACAGAACCCACAGTGTAAAAGTTGCAGACTCCAAATCTGACTTCAAACCAGTGACAAGTGGAGTACCACGGGGTTCAGTCCTGGGACCTCTCTTGCTTGGTATTTACTTCTCTGAAGTACAGGCTAACATAGAAGGCCTCTGGCTAATGAAGTTTGCAGATGACTGCAAACTAGGAGCCATAGTCGAGTCCCCAAATGATGTGGACATCCTACAGATGGGCCTCACTGAGGCAGATGCCTGGTGTAAGAGGCATGGCCTCAAGCTCAATGCCAAAAAGTTCACTGTCATCCCCTTTGGTAAAAACTCTGTACCCATGAACTACCACATAAACGGCAGTCTACTTGACGCCGAATGTGTGATAAGAGACCTTGGGACCCAGGTGGACAGTAGTCTCTACTTTGATAATCACATCGCACAGTAATCATGAAATCCTTCTATGTGGCACACCTCCTCACAAAAGGGTTCTCATCCAGGAAAAAAGAGGTCATTGTTCCCCTCTACTCATCACTCATTAGACCCATTATAGAGTACAATGCCCCTTTTGGAATGTACCTCAGAAGACATCTGCAGCAGCTGGAAAGGCCACAGAAGTACCTCACAAAGAGGATTAGTGGCCTCAAACAGATACCCTACACTGACCATCTCAAAAACTCCAGCTTTACTCTGTAGCATATTGCCTACTCTGAGAAGATCTCTGCCTAACATATAAAGCTATGTTAAACCCAGAGCTGTTGGACATGCTACACCTAAAGAAATCCCAATCCCTATGGGCTACATGCTCTAGGGACCTAAATCTTGTCACCACAATAAACAGGACATGCTGGAGGGATAGATTCCTGTCCCAGAGACTTGCTATACTCTGGGACAAGCTACCCATCTATGGGGGGATCACTTATGTGGCTCTGCTCAACAGGGGAACAGGAAATTAACTTTCTTGGGTGGCATAAGCCAGGGAACCTTGTTGGCTACGCTTACTTAGGCCCTTGGGCCGATAGCCTAGTACCTACCTATGAACCTTTCCTACTCCTTTTTAAATAAGTGCCATGGGATCTTTTAAATCCATCTGAGCTACCACCTACTCAGGCAGATGGGGCCTGCGTTTAACATCTCTCTTTTGTGCTCATTGTTTTATGGGATTTTTTAGCAAACATGAATACTCTTGCTACAGACTATTAGGAAATTGAAAATGTTTGTCTCATCTGTTACTCTGTTAGTACCTTTGATTTTATGACATTCTTATGCTCATGACAGTAATAGATTAAAATGTCACTGTTATCATTTCTGATCTGAGAAAAGTCACCTGCCAGTTGAAAGTAGTATTGGTTTAACTGCTGCTTGTTCCAAACAGCCATCAGTAAGAAGCAAAAACAATGTGATGGATTATTTGTACGTCCATGACACTTTGTTGTGCTACATTGTAAAATGGTGCTGAGGTTTTGATTCGTTCCATGTCATTGCATGCCCCCCCCCCCCCACACATGATCTTAGAATGGTTAGTTCCCTAATGGATTTGGTTTTTAGCAACAATGTTTTGTATTTTGAAGGGAAACATTTTCATCAGATCTCATGAGTTGCCATGGATGCAACATGTGCCCCATTTTATGCCAACATAGTACTAGGTACTGGCTATGTGGGAGAAGGCATAAGTTTTTACACCAGAGTTTCTTTCACTTGTAAGCAGGTACTATAGGTACCCCGACAATGTCTTGATTTTTTTGGATGGGTACTCTTGAACAATGGGAACATTTTTTTGCTATACATCCACTATATGTAGAAAAGAGACCTTTTCCAGCACTTACCTCCACTATGAGAGCTATCACCCCCTATTCCAAAAGAAGTCAATTGTAAAAGGTCAGATGGTTAGGCTCTCACACTTAATATCTGACAATTATATATTTAACACAGAACTACACCATTTGATTTGTTTACTTTTGGACAAGGGGTATCCCATTCAACTTCTCAGGGACATCAAGGCTGAAGTGGAGGGATACCACCAGGACTGATTTGTACCCATTTTGAATAGGTCAGTTAACAATAAGGTTATCTTCACTGGAACTTCTTTCAATTACACAGAAGATACCCCTTCATTTATAGTTCCCTTCAGTAACACTATGCACCAGTAGACACATGCAAAAATGTGGCTTTTGTAAAATGTGCAGATACATATAAAAAGGCCCCCTTTGCAGTAGTTTACAGTTACAGGAGAACTATTCCATGTCCAAGGAAAGTGAACTGTAATACCACTTAAGTAGTGTATTTGGCTTTGTGAAGCTCCTGCAACACATTCTACGTAGGGAAAACTATAAGAAGACAGAGAGACAGGATTTGAGAGCATATATATGACATTAATAAAAAGAAAAGTACAAATGCTCTTTATAGGCACTCTGTTGTCTGTTCACATTTTTTAAAACATTTCTTTTGTGTTATTGACAGGATTATTGTGATCCCTTTGTTTGGGGACACTGAAACTTTACTAGAATGTAAAGAGGTAACCTCACTCAGTCTAGGTACAAATGCCACAATTTCTGTTTCTAGTATTTTAAATAGTTAGGCCACCATTATTTAACAACCAGATAATTTTTGTAATGGCTTTTTTACCTAACTTTTTTTCCTTTTTCCTTTTATTTTATGTGTGCACAAACACATCCTCATAATGCTTGCACTGTGCTTCAGCTGTATTTCCAATCTGAAAGAGTTTCAGCATTTTTTTTCACTTTTTTATTTGTTTTACTCAGTAAAAAGTTAATTGGGATCCAATTAAGTTAGTGGTGTCTTTTCTGACATTACCATGGAAATGAAAAATACTATTCAGGCTAGGAAAGCAGACCATAAAATTAGGTTAGCTTCTGAAGTTAAGGATAACTACAGATCCTACATTAGGACAGTAAGAACCCATACCAAACAATGCTCAGATCTTTTCCTAAATGGGCTCATCCATTCAAACTCAAAAGACATTGTCACTATACTAGCAAACAAGTTTAGTGCAAACTTCACCCTTGAAACATCTATCCAAATGCCACATATCCCAGAATGCCTTTAAACCCTATTATAGGTTCATATATTTATATGTATGTGCTAGGCTAATGACCACTGAGGCCTTTGTAAGCCTAACCAAGCATCCTAAATCTCTGACAAGTTCAGGTACCCTTGGTAAGTGTAAGCAGTGGCCTGGGAGATGAACCATTTACAAGATGCCTGTGCCTATTAAGAAACATGGATGGCAAACCAAAGATGAATTTCCTGTTCCCCATTTGATTGTCCATGTTACACTTGAACTGGGTTGGGGGAACTCTGCTTCACATGGATGTGGAGCCTGTTCCAGAGAAGGAGTAGCCTCTGGGATACATATCTGTTTCTCTATCAGGTCCTATTTATATCATAGGAAAGGTTTAAGTCTTCAGAACAGGTAATTCTGCTGCTGTTTGTTTTGAGGATATGCAGGAGGTCCATCAAAGTGGAGTTCAATGTTGCTTTGTATGTCAGGCATAGATCTCCCCTAAACAGCCTGTAGGAAACATAATACAAGGAAAGGGCCTTGAGGTGGTCTTCATAGGACAAGTTATTTATGCCCTGTATTCTTTTAGTGAAGAGCCTCTGTGAACGTTCCAATTGTTGAATATGCCTAGTTAGATTTATACCAAAGGGGATATTGTACTCAATGACAGGTCTGATGAATGCCAAATACAGGGGAACAATGACTTCCTTGGACCTAGATGCTATACCTTTGTTTATAAAATGTACAGCAGAATAATTTCCTCACTACTGGGGCATTGTACTCAATGATAAGGCTGATGAATGTCAAATACAGTGGAACAATAACCTCTTTAGATTTAGATAACATACCTTTGTTTATAAATTGAGCAACACAGAATGATTTTCTCACTACCTTACAAATATGATGGTCAGAGGTTAGATTACTATGTGTGCTCCCAAGTCCCTGATTACTGGGTCAACCCTTGGAGGTGTGTTGTCAATATGATAGTTACTAGGCCTTCCTAAAGGACACTATTATGCATTTCCTGGCATTTAGTTTTAGCCCATGGCTCTGACACCAGTTATTTGTCTGAGTCAGCCTTTCTTGGAGAGCATTAGTGTCAGTGGGGGATGCTATGACTGTTCTTAATTTGAAATTGTCTGCAAATGTGGTCAGCCAGAGATCCTTGAAGTTGGCCTTGATTCCAGAGATGTAGATACGAAAAATAAGAGGCTCTTGGACCAATCCCTGAGGGACTCTGCTGATGACTGGCTTCTTTATAGTGGTAGACTTTCCAGTTCTAACTTCCTGGGTCCTGTCTGTGGGCCATCTGGCTATCCACTGAGTGACATCATGGTTTATACCTAACCTCTTAAGTCAATGAACAATGCCCGAGTGGAGTATTGTGTCAAATGGCCTGACCAGGTCAAGATAGGCAGTGTGACCCATTTTGCCCTCATCCATTGCTTTAGTGGCCTTTTCAAAGAAGTCCACCAGGTTGAGTAGTCATGATTTGGCTTTGGTGAAACCAAACTGGGTTGGGTCCAATGTCTGCAGGTTTCCTCTGTTATTATTGATTATTTCCATGATAACTCTCCATGGCTTTGCACATGAGACTAATGAAACTTATGCGTCTGTAGATTCCAGGGTCTACAGAAAGCCCACCTTTGTGTAAAAGGTTGATATTGCTATTTTCCACTGGTGAAGAGTGAAGCCTGTTTGGAGACCACAGATAAATAGTGATTCCTGAGGGCCTGATAGGTCATATTTCATGCTATTTAGAAGGCAGACTGGGATATTGTCTGGGCCTATCAACACTGTTCTTGGCCTTAGTGAAAGCATTGAGGATGTGTTCCCTATAGATAGTGGGGGGAGTTATATTTGATGATATTTCCTGTGTGAAGGCTGGGGGAGAGAGAATGGGTATAGGTAGAGCTGGATTTGTCTGCCAGTAGGTTTACTATATCTTCTGTCTCAGTATATGTGGCAATGAGCTATGCACTTGTGTATTGTCTTTGAGGTTGCAGGCATAACTAAAGATTGCCTTGTGGTTGTCCTAGGCCTGGGAGGGTGAATTTACCTAAAATTTGGCTTTGGTACACTTTATTTGTCCTCTTGAGTTGTTTGTTTATTTTGATGCTTTTATCCTGATGGGGTGCTACACTTCCTGATTTTTTTCCATGATTTTCTTCCTGCTATTATGCAGCCTGTTGATGTTGTGATTGCATCATGTTGGCTTGTTTTTTGAGTTAGTTCTGTACTTATTCCTGGTGGGTACTGCTTCTTCTATGCAGCTATTAACATGTTTGTATAGGGTTTCTCTGAACAGTTCCATGTAGACAGTGCAGCAGTGCTCTCAGAGTTTAGAGGTGCCTGAGGTTTTTACCAGATTATCAGTTAATAGTAGGGGTCTATATCATATGAGGGAATTGCACAAATTGCGAACGCTCATAATATCAAACGTACCAGACGTTGAACTTCCTATTGTGGGGGACTGTGCCCCCCACACCTCCTGCTAAATATATATTCCAACTCCGAGATCGCACTGTAGTGAGGAAAGGGCAAATATCCCATTATTCACTGTACCGCAATCTCAGAAAAAGCACTTCGAGGTCCGGTACATTCAATATTATGAGCATTCACAATTTGTGCGATTCGCTCATATGATATAGATCCAATAGTAGCAAGTTAGCTTTGGAGTAGGTCCTGAACATTCCAGGGTTAGCTAAGGTTCCACTTTTATTTTTACTTTTTACTTCAAAGGAGACAGTTTTGTGGTCTGACATTACCAAAATGGACATTACACTAGAGGGTGTGCATCACTCTCCTATATAAGTGAGGACCAGATCCAGTATGTTTTTACCTGTGGTTGATGTATTAACAATCTGGTCTAGGTAGTTTGTGTTATAAAAATTCATAAATCTCTGTGACTGCGCGATTGGTGTCATATATGATTCCCAGTAAATAGTTGGGTAATTAAAGTTGTCTATGGATATGTTATTGGGTTGGATGGTCAGTGTTTCCAATAAGCTTAAACACATGTTATGGGTTTCCTGAGTCTTAGAGGGGACCTGTAGCTTACAGTATGGGATTTTGCCTGCAGTGATTTGAACATGGAAAAGCTGAAGTGTGTCATCCTGTCTGACCAGCCTTAAGGTATATTTATTTTTTATGTAAATTGAGAAACCCTCACCTTTAGTCCCTGCCCGTGTAGTAGCTGGTCTAAATGTGTGTAAAGCATTATAGCCTTGCACTGCTGAGGTGTTCTCTGTGACTTTAAATCATGTCTCAGTGACTGAACAGACATTAGCATTCTCTAAGGTGAGCAGAGCTTGTGGGAAGTGGAGTTTCTTCTTTAGGCTCCTAGTTGAGCAGTAACACCTTTAGATTTTCTTGGTTTTGATTTGCTACATTGTAATTATTTTCACTTTGGCAATACCTAAAAAAGCCACAATGGGGGAAGGACAATGTTTTATATAATGCCTTCTTCTAGATGTACCTCACTCAACATATCAAACAACTACAGAAGCCATAAAGTCTCCTAAGAATGTTTCAGACTTTAAAACCCTGAGCTAACAAGAGAGTGTATAACCTTTATCCCTTTGCTCAGTATCTTACAGACTCTTAACGGGCAATCTGTGCCTCACCTACCATGCTGTTTTGTCCTTGATCTACTATACTTTTGCAAGTCTAATAGCTTAGCAAATACCAGAGCCATCAACCTAAGCCATCAGCAGCAGATAAACAGAATGCAATGGAACAATAGATTTAGTATGCAGTGTCTCCTCATCTTGAGAATAAGCTGCCTTTGCAGGTTAAGCAGTGAGATACGTTATCATCCTACAGACAGAACTTGGATGATTGGGTAGGTACCCCCAAACTTACCAAAAACTAACTGGTCTAGCACTCTTTGAGAAAGGAGGGTGCATCTAAGAGTGGTTATTGGCAAGATTTTGATGGTCACAAGACTATGGGCCCTATGAGTCCGCTGTGCCCCAGCAGGTGGATCCTCCCCATCCAAGGAGAATGTGACCTATTCAGTCTGAAGTGTTTAAAACCACATTTCCCATAGCCTGGAGGTGAGAGCCAGGATGCAAGCACTAGATATGCAGCTTAGGGGTTGTCATTTTAATGAAGAATTTCCCAAACTGGGTGGCAGTAGGATGATGCAAGCATCACAGCCTGAGTCATCCAGCTCATGACCCACCCCCCCACCCCCCAACTCAATATGCAGCATGCCCATTAATCAGCACAACATAACCCAGGGCTCAGCAGCCTTCCCATTAATCCAGGCTAAACAATCTGAGGCCCCACTATTGCTGGCAGATTACTTTCCCACAGGATAGGAATGTCCATCCAATGACCTGTCAAGTGTTTGAAATACTAGTTGAACTCAGATCACCTGGGCCACAGACAAGGCTTTATCCCACTACATCACTTATATGGCTACCTTCATCCCTTTTTGATTAGTATCACAAGTATGTCGGGCCTTTATTATGTTTGTCTTGATGTCTACCACAACATTTTTAAAATAAGATATTTATGTATATGTCTCTTCTTTAAAAATTCAATTACATCCCCTTATGAGAGCCATTGTAAAATGTTTGAGTACAAGGGAACATCGATGTGACAAACCATAATGTTGTTCTGTGAAAGAACAACATATTATTCGATAAAAAAGCACAGACAATGTGAAGTTTCAAAACAGTATTTTACTAACAAATAATATAAAAAAAACAGAAAAAAATAATCATACAAATCATAATTACAAATATTTTTGAAACTAGCTACATCACATGAATGTTTTTGATTTTAGCAATACTTCCTCAAACCATTCAACCAGAAAAGCAAAAGTCAGCAGCTCCTATTAGCATAGATTGACAATCAGTAAATGATCATATGAAAACAAGGTTTCTTCCAGAAATGTATGCTTCTAAACCTAGATCAATGAACAAATTATTTAGTTTCATGTTTTAATATATTACTACATAGAAGTTTGTAATATTAATTATTATTATATATGCAAAATAAAAAAATTTCAGAAAAAAAAAATTATTTAGTTTCATGTCCAGACTTAGAACCAATTAGCTTCCAGAATCTTGAGGTTTCGAACTCAAACCAGAAACAAAGTAAAATTAAAAATTACTTCACCTGAATGAGGTCCCTCTCTGACATGAATCCCTTGTTACAATTCTTGCATCACAACTCATACTTGGCCTAATGTGTTCTACTCTGGATTTCATGTTAACTTCTCTGCTTGTTGGTCTAAGTTTAAAGGTACACACTGTTAGAAGAAACTACACTTTGAAATACTGACTGACCAAATTTGGATTGATAGTCTCTGCTGATAAGTTTTGGTTTTCTGTTAAAAAAGACTAAGGAAGTCTTGGTGAAGATGAAAATGCTCAGCTAAAGCAGTTGACTTCAATACAAGTTTGCAATTAGTATCTAATTACTTGCATTCTTTGTGTTTGTCTAGTTTAAAACTAGAGACTGTCAAAAAACAGTTTTACTGTAATTATTATTTAAAACAGTATTACAAAATGTTCATTTGTTGTAAAATATGTCCGTTATAACTTTGATTTTTACAATACCACTGCTCAGCTCCCTTCATGCTAAGACTCTGCACCTACTGAGACATAGACTGCATACACATTCTTTGACTTGCCCACTCCAGTGCTTAGTGTGGGAACATGTAATTATCTCCATGACACATCAGTTGTATCCCACAACATCACTGCTAAAATGTCAGTGTGTACAAATATCGAAGCATGCCATGATACTGACTTTAAGGTTGCTGAACTTTTGGGTAAGAGAATATTTTTAATCCTCTAGGAGAGCAAGGAGGCTTACTCCTCTGCAAAATGCTTCTTTACCTTTTCATAAACATGATATTGCTGTAACATGAGTTTCATTTTTAGTAGGCATATTTTTTTCTGCATGCAGAATACTGACATGAAACCACATAATGGTAATCAGTAGGCCCCAGGATAAATCACACACACACACACACACACACACACACACACACACACACACAGGTCACTGAATACTGTATGGCATGTTAATATTTTAAAAGTTCTATATTTCTATTTTTCTTTCTTTAAAATATTGTTAATGCCATTGTAGAACGTAATGATTATGTAAATAATGTTGATTGTTGTAATGCTGAGCATTAACTAGAAAAAAATTCCTTTGTGTTTGGGATAACAGACCATTATGAAGCCAATAATGTAATTTATTCTTATGCAGAATTAGGGGTTTTCTAACCTGTGGTAGATTAACTAGAGTCACGGAGGGAAGGCTAATTATTCTGTGTACCAGAAGACTAGGATTCGAGTGGAGACTGTCAGTGTGCCTCAGTCAGAGGTGGGGCGTCATGCCTGGAGAGCGATTCCCAGGATGGAAGGCTCTCTCCAACTGCCTAGAATGGGAAAGTCGAGAAAAACTATATAAACATGGGCCTGAAGCGGGTCAGTCTGGGAGGGAAACAAAAGCAGCTGGAGCCTGTAACAACTTCAACTCACCTGGGCCAGGAGTTTGATGTATATTTAGATTTTTCACTCATTTGGTGGAGAAGACAGGCACATTTATTTGTTGGTGAGAATGTATATTTTTAAAAAACTTGCTTTGCGACCATTAATAGTGCAAGTTGTAAGCAGACTACAAGCTGTATTTTCAGTTAATTCTAGGTCCACTGTTTTCAAAATACCACATCTGATATTGGCAGTGGGAAGACATAGTGGCAGTATGTGCCAATTACCTGTAAATCTAGTTCACACTGCAAAAGAGTACTTTGCTGCTTTTTATAATAACCCTCTTCCTCCTATCATGTTGCTACCCATGTTTTATTTTAAACTGCAACCATGATAACTCTACAGATACTCATATTTACTACTGTGCTACATTTAGTCTTACAATACAAACCTGTGGTCAACCCATTTCTCAGCTACGAAACTCCACAAACCAAACTACTGCAGTCATGGCTAAACTAACAAAACAAATTTCCCCAAACCTATACTCACTCACACACATTCAATTTCTTAAATATATATATACCACAAGACCAATCCCACACCTTCAAAACCTGAAATAAACATCAAACAAAAATGCCCCTGGCTCTCACCAAACCCCCACTATGTAGTAAATTCATATTAAGTGGATGCATCCACCCAAACACCATAGCGGAGAATATTAGCTCTTCCCAAAGATCAAGCCCAAACTCCCAATCCAAGGGTCAAACCAAAACCCTACCTTAAAACTAAAAACGGTCTACTGCTCATACCTTTGAATTTCAAGAGTATTCATAAAACTCCATCAACCTCCCCTCATACACTAGTTACCTCAAAACCATACATACAAGATACAGAAATGCTCCCCTTCCAGGGTATAGCACACTAAGAAAGGAAAAAACAAACAAAAAAGCCAAAAGAACAGCCATATTTCACAAAACCACCTTAAATGAAACCCTTCTCCTATCCAATTCCTCAATTCAACAACGGAAAAATGATAGTCATCCAAGTACTATGAAATGAAAACAAAACAATATGCTTAATCACACTCTACATTCCCCCAGGTGAAAATATTAGCACTGCTGAGGAAATTTTAAGCAGGTCATCTAATTTTCTAACCCAAGATACTATCAAATTCAACGTAGATTGGCTAGCATTCAACTCAGACTCCCAGCTTCACCTAGTTAATTGAAACACCCACCAGAGTCAACAAAAACACTAACACAGAATCATTCTTAACCACATCCCTTAACAATATAAGTGGTGCTTTACCAGACACCATCAGTAACCTCTTACCAACATACATAATACACTAACAATCTCAAATTAATAGAGCACCACAATACAGGTACATAATCTCACTAAATTCCAAGAACAAACATTTGTCTCCTCTCTATATCTATGTGATTGGGCCATCCTCAAACTATTACCCTTAGAAGAAGCAGTCATTTAATTGAACAGAATGTTCCTAAACATTCAAAATGAACTAGTCCCCACCAGAAGCAAATGAATAATACAAAGCCTGTACCATGACTGACCAAAGACACACACATCTCATGAAAACTAGAAAGAAAGCTTGGAAAGAATGGTCCCTAAATAAGATACAAATCTACTGGAAAAATTCTGCAATTTCAGAAATAAAACAAAATAGAGTATCAGAACAGACAAGAAATGTATTGCACTAAATTTCAGGATAATCACCAACATAAACCAAAACTGTTTTGGTCCTCTATGAAAAACCTAGTTCACCCAGGCCAAAAACCCACCCCACATCCATGAACTGTACCAACAGCATAGCCTCTCAGTTCAATACCCTCTTTGTCCAAACTGTACTCTCATTAATCAAGAATAGTACTCCTCCTCCTACAGGACCAATACCAACAACAAATATCCTATCATCCTTTACATTGGAATCTGTCTGTATCACTACCATTAAAAACATTTTGAACAATTCAAACCAACAAGTCTGGCTGCAGACTCAAACTGCCTGCAGAACTACTAACCTATCCCATCTCCAAATTGATCATGTGATCAGTCACTGAGGTTCATGTCCCACTGCCCTAAAAAAAACCTTCATAATACCCCTCCATAAAGGTGGTACTCCACAGAATTCACAAACTAAATGCTAATTGAAATATTGTCCCCACTATCAAAAATTGTTGATAAATGCAAACATACCCAACTACACAACTATTTAGCAAATAATAACCTGCTCTCCTAAACACAGCATAGATTTCACCCTTGGCACAGTACTACAGCTGCCCTTCTCAATTTCACTAAAGCCATCAACTCAAATAGGATCGTTGGCCTTCTCGTATCCTCTGTATTTCTTGACCTGTCAAAGGCTTTCAACATTACTCCCTCACAATTGCTGAACAAACTCTCCTCCATTGGCTTATACCATCTATCACTTTCATGGTTTCATAGCTATCTTTTGGATAGCCAGCAGGCCATAAAATGAAAAAAATATTTCTCCTCTTTTCTACTTATACTTGTAGGAACTCCCTAAGGATCAATTCTTGGACCCCTGCTATTTAATATTTTCAGCAACCTACATATAGCCACCAAACATGTACCCTCTGCACAATATACTTTTCTGTTCTGCACCAATTTTCTCAGTCCAATCACCCAGTCATCTTTTTCCATCATGGAATCATGGTTAGACAATGCAAATGTCCTCCTAAATCCCAAGAAAAGCAAACTTATACTTTTTACACTCAAACTATTCTCCTTCATAAAAAAGTCCTTCAACATTACTTCATCCAACAATGTAAGCACAGACATAGTAACACATACAGTGCTACTAGGTGTTACAATAAAGTAGCAAACATTGCTGCCAACCTCCCCTACAGAAGCCATCACTGCTTAGTCCTTGAAACAACTGCTCTGTTTAGAACTACCACAATACCTAACGTCTACCCAGCTAATCGCGGACCATACTCATATACAACCCAGACAAATGTCCCTCCTTGAGCAACACTCTACAACAATACACCCCATCCTGGACCCTATAATCTACTAACAAATCACTGTAAACTGCTAACAAATCCTACAACTCTGCTGGAAACTCCCTTTACCCAGCCTACATATCTAAAACATGGAACAAATTACCAACCCAACTAGGGCAAATCAAACAAACTAGAAAATTCCATAGCAAACCTAGGATAACATCTGGCTGACTCACGACTATGCTCATGGACTACCCCTGGGTAACAAAATAGACTAAAAGCCCTTTCAACATTTAGCTTCCTAAGATGACTCCTCTCATACACTCCCCCTTTTCGAACATCTTCTTTTCTCCTTCACCCCTGCCTTCCATACTTCTCTTCTTTTCCACCACAGACCTCCTAAAATCCTACTCCACAACTGTCAGCATAACCTTTCTTTCACTGTGACCCCCACCGCCACCACCACCATTTCCCAGATTTTCTTTTCTCTTACTTGTACTGTTTCACCAGTCATTACCCAGCCTTCAAACACCCTAGTTCCATAGTCTTCTCTGCTAACAAGTCAAACTACACTAAACTCACATTGTCAGTACTAGACTAACCTGGTAACTATACCTGCAAGAATAATAACCATTTGAAATGTTGTGACCCACTAGAGAAAATCATGAAATACGGAGACTGACTGACTGAAAGAACAGACTTATATATACTAAGTCCAAGATGCCATTTCTCAGAATATTCCTTTTTCTTTGAGATATATGAGTTCAGGGGGGATGTGGGAGGGCTTTACCCCTACATGTGGGGGGGAGGGTGCAGAAGAGCTTGCCTCCCCCTGCAAAAAGAAGTTTAAAGGAGAAGAGCGATTTTCAGGATTCGCACTTCTCCTGTGTTTAGGACTTTTCTTTTTTGGCTTGTCGGCACTCAGCATTTTGAGTGCCAACATTTCAATATGGAGCCTCCTAAAACTATTGCTGTCTACTTTTTAATACTGTAGAGTTGATTGCTTATGTAAAACACACAAAAAATGATGTTTTACTTCAGTCATGTTATATAACTGTGTCTTATAGCTCTAATGTACAAATGAAAAGCACATCCTGTAGCTATGGATTGTAATAACTCACCGCATGATTGTACTTAAGCAACAGTTCATTCAATGTTTTACAAAACTAGGGTGTTTGTTATTTCTCTACTTTTTTTGTAAATATTTATTTTATGTGGAGCTTTTCATCCCAGATCTCTACTGAAAGATGGCTTTTCTGCCTAGCCAGACCAATCCAGTCAAGAAATGCAAATAAATAAATAAATATATAAATAAATAAATAAAATTATTAGTGACCTGGGGAAGAAAAGAAAACACCTTTCAAACGTGTTATATACTAACTTACAATAAAGGATTAGAGGGACAATGCCTATAGTGAAACAGAACATTAAAAATATAGGCAATGCAAAAAATATACAGTGAATATAAAAAGTTTACAGACCCCTGTTAAAATGCCAGGTTTTTCTGATATAAAAAAATGAGGCCACAATACATCATTTCAAAACTTTTCCCATCTTTAATGTGAGTTATAATCTGTACAATTCAATTGAAAAACAAACACAATTGTTAGGGGAAAAAATATAAAAAATAAAAAATGTACAATACACTGGTTGTGGTTGTATAAGTGTGCACACCCTTAAACTAATACATTGCTGTGTGTGCACACCCTTAAAGTAATACTTTGTTGAAGCACCTTTTGATTTAATTACAACATTCAGTCTTCTCAGGTACACACCTGCCATCAATTAAAGAGACTCTGATTAACCTCAAATGAAGTTCAGCTGTCCAAGTAGGATTTTCCTGACATTTGCTCAGTTGCCTGCTACAGCAAAAGCCATGGTTCACAGAGAGCTTACAAAGCATCAAAGGGATCTCATTGTTGAAAGGTATCAGTCAGGAGAAGGGTAAAAAAAATTTCCACAGCATTTGTATATACCATGAAACACAGTGAAGATAGTCATCAAAAAGTGGAGAAAATATGGGACAACAGTGACATTGCAAAAACTGGGCATCCCTCCAAAACTGATGAAAAGACAAGATTAAAACTGGTCAGGGAGGCTACCAAGAAACCTACAGCAACACTGGAGGAGCTGCAGGAATTTCTGGCAAGTACTGGTTGTGTGCTACATGTGACAACAATCTCCTGTGTTCTCCATATATCTGGACTATGAGGTAGGGTTCCAAGGCAGAAGCCTTTTCTTACACAGAAAAACATCTAGGCCCAGATAAAATTTGCAAAACAATACATCAAAAAGCATGTGGTAAAATGTGTTATGGTCCAATGAGACCAAGGTTGAACTTTTTGGCCACAATTCCAAAAGGCATATTTGGCACAAAAACAACACTTTGCATCACCAAAAGAACACCATCCCCACAGTGAAGCATGGTGGTGGCAGCATCGTGCTTTGGGGTTGCTTTTCTTCAGCTGGAACTGGTGCTTTAGTCAAGGTGGAGGAAATTATGAACAGTTCCAAATACCAGTCACCTTTGGCCCAAAACCTTCAGGTGTCTGGTAGAAAGCTGAAGATGAAGAGGAATTTCACCTTTCAACACAACAATGACCCCAGGCATACATTCAAATCAACAAAGGTATGGCTTCACCAGAAGATGATTAAAGTTTTGGAATGGCCCAGCCAGAGCCCAGACCTAAATCCAATAGAAATTCTGTGGGGTGACCTGAAGAGGGCTGTGTACAAGAGATGCCCTCGCAATCTGACAGATTTGGAGCACTTTTGCAAGGAAAAGTGAGCAAATATTGCCAAGTCAAGATGTGCCATGCCGATAGACTCCTACCCAAGAAGACTGAATGTTGTAATTAAATCAAAAGGTGCTTCAACAAAGTATTAGTTTAATGGTGTGTACACACAACAAAGTATTAGTTTAAGGTTGTGCAAACTTATGCAACCAGTGTATTGTACATTTTTTATTTTTTATATTTTTCTCCTAACAGATTTGTTTTTCAATTGAATTGTACAGGTTATAGGTCACATTAAAGGTGGGAAAAGTTTTGAAATGATTTATTGTGGTCTCAGTTTTTTATATCACAAAAACCTGTGATTTTAACAGGGGTGTGCAAACTTTTTATATCCACTATATATATATATATATATATATATATATATATATATATATATATATATATATATATATATATATCACAGGAATGCTAAAAGTAAAG
>NC_056746.1:917310860-917333360 GCF_019279795.1 Protopterus annectens | reverse complement strand
TAAAACTCTCTCAACATTCTTACTAGATTTATATGTAAACAAGGGAGTATTCCAACATTTTGACTTACGATATCCATCATTAAAAACAGGGACCAGTTTCTTTCCGTGAAAAAAACACACTTCCCTTGTATCAACTGAGTGGTGTAAAACCATTGCCTTTTTATAATTCTTCCCCCTAAAATCCCTTACTTATTAATTCCATAGCTTCTTTCACCATTTAATTTCATCTGCTGTTTTGTCCAGTAGGGGCTTAGAATACCCTCTAGCTAAAAATAAGCTTATTATTTTCAAACATTCATCACTAAAAACACCATCATTAGATGTCATTCTTGAAAGGCGAATAACTGAGATTTTATAATACCCTTAATGTGGCCCAAACAAAGGGAAGTGTTGAAATGTATCTAATCTGAAAAGGTGACTTTAGGAAGTTAAGGTACCAAATAACTTTCACATGAGACAGTTCAGCAGAGAATAACAATCTCCCTTAGTATACAGAGAAACACGCATGTGGGAAACTAGGAAATCAAGATCCGATCTTATTGAACTACAGAATGTATTATGTTTTATACTTTCATTAAAAGCAACATTATTGTAACAATCATAGAACAACCACTGACCAATTAAAAATTAAAACTACAGCATGAATTTTGCGATTTACGTTTTCCTACTTGTTTAAGACATTCCATATTAGGCAGGAGTTCCAAATTCTGTGGCAGAATTTTCTACTCCGAAAAAATCTTATATTTTTCTAATACTTTTCTATCCTTGTCAGCACTTTCTAATATTAGTCAAGAAGCAAATCAACAGATCAACACTGAATAACATTCAAAATTTCATTCTGCTTATGAAAGCATATTAGAAATGAAATGCACGTACTAACATTTTCCCTTTTCCTATATGTCTCACCCTTCACAAAGATTAATAATACATTCCAGTGGCTCAATTTCATCCTTTTTATATAAGCATAAATCTGCAAAAATAATACTTTATTTTTGCACGATGAATGTAGAAGGCAGAAATTCAGTAGATTCCTCTAAGCACTGTTAAAAAGTTTATTTCATCAACATTACTAGACTATGTAAAAAATATCATCCAAGACATGAAGATGAATCTTAATATATTTTTATATATACAATTCTCGATCAATTTTCATTCCTAGTTACCTAAAACTATATTAGCAAAAATGGGGGCACAAGATGCACCCATTACAACCCCAGATACTTGTCTAAAAAATCCACCTTCATAGATGAAAAAATTATTACATAAAACTAAATCCATCAAAGTACACAAAGCATTAATCTTAACATTATTCAAAATATTTACAAATTTAAAAAATCCCTTCACCACTCAAGACTGACTTTTTCTGGTATAACTGTGAACAGATCACTAATATCCATAGTAAGCAGGGAATCATCCCAACTAACTTGAACTGTCCTTCACTTGAACAATAAATCCCATGAATCCTTTAAAATAGGCTTTAACCACTGATAAGTTAAGATGGCAAATGGCTTTGGTTTGGAACCACCAATGATATAATAGGTTCATAGGTGTGTACTAGGCTAATGGCCCTGATGCCTTTACAAGCCTAGCCCATAGGATTACCCTGGCATCGTGCCACCAGACCTTAGTTCCTAGTGCCTCTGTTGAGTAGAGCCACTGGAGTGATCCCCGGGGTGAATTTTCTATTTCCCATCCACTCATCGAGGTTTCTCTTGAAGAGGGCCAGTGAGGTACTCTGCTTGACATGTATGGGAAGTCTATTCCATAACATGGGCAGTCTCTGGGTTATGAACCTGCCCCTCCAACATTTTCTTTTGATTGTGGTAATGACGTTGAGGTCTCTGGAGTGTGTGGTGCTAAGGGATTGGGATTTCTTTAGATGTAGCATTTCTAACAGAGCTGGGTCAGACATGGCTTTGTAAGTCAAGCAGAGATTGCCTTTAAGTAGGCAATATGAGATAGAGAATAGTTGGAGTTTTTTGAGTCTCTCCATATAGGACAAGTGTTTAAGGCCTAGGATCCTCTTTGTGAGGTATTTTTTGCGGCCTCTCCAGTTGTTGCAGGTGTCTAGTGAGGTACATGCCAAATGGGGCATTGCACTCAATGATTGGCCTAATGAGGGAAGAGTAGAGGGAGACAATGACCTCTTTCTTCCTGGATGCAAAACCCTTAGTAATGAGATGTGCCACATAGAAGGGCTTTCTGACCACAGCGGCAACATGGTGGTCAAAAGAGAAGCTGCCACTAACCTGTGTTCCCAGATCTCTTATAATGCCTTCTGTGTTCAGTGGACTACCATAAATGATATTCAAGGGAGCCGGGTTTTTCCCAAGGGGGGGGGGGTGATGACACATTTTTGGCATTGAGCTTAAGGCCATGGTTCTGACACCAGTCATTGGTCTCATTGAGGCCTTTCTGTAGGATGTCAACATCACTTGGAGAGTTAATAATAGCTCCCAAATTTCAATCATCTACGAACTTTGCCAGCCAGAGTACCTTTGTGTTGGCCTGCACTACAGAGAAGTAGATACCAAACAGGAGAGGACCCAGGACCGAACCTTGTGGGACTCCACTCGTGACTGGTTGGCAGACTGACTTGGAGTCAGGGGGATTTGTCACATACTTGTATACGTTTGGTATTCCAAATATTATAGGTAACCTAGGTTTTGGAACCTGAAGGGACTGATACAAATCAGAACTTATGATTTCATTGTTCAATATTTGATATACATAATATCATTACCCTGATAACATTTATGTATTTTGGTTAAAAAAACAGTCTCATAAAAGTCATCACTAAACAATAAATTCATCATAGCACAAAGGTATTCAGGGGAATTCATTGGTATAATGCCCCCCCCCCCCGGTCTGGTTTCATAATCCTAATATTATTCCTCTCTCACACTCTGAGCAATAACTCCTTTTCAGGCAATGACAAGTGTAAGTTTTAACACTTGGTTTACTAATCACCAAATCACATCCCTGACTAGTAGAAATGTTTACATAAATAGCTAAACAAATTTAGCTATTAATATTTTAATATTAATACTGACAATATTATACATATGGTGACTTTAACACATACAATTACAGTACTGCAGATACTAATGATTAAGGATACAATTAGTAAACAGTGTTAATTCAGCATTTAACATGAGTTAATACCTTGCAGTTGAATGAAAAGGTATGATTTTTGTATATTATACAATGTTTTTTTCAGTATGACCTGTGTTGTCTGTTGAGGTACTGCACATCAAATTATTTTTACTGTATCATTCACAATAAATTGTGGTCAGAGACAAAAAAAGTTATAATTTATGCAGTGTTGAGGATGTCTAATTTTCTTATTAGTGTTTCCCTGAAAACTTGTATATTACCACTTTTACCTTGTACAGCAAACAAACCAGTGGTAGAGGAGAAGAAACGCCAATGAATATCCAGAAATCCAAAAAGTAATAAAACACAGTTTTATTAACGCGAATAAATTCCAAGTACAACACGTTTTCGTCACACAATGTAACTTCATCAGACAATGCCAAAGAATAAACCATCAGTTTATATACAAAGAGTAAATAGGTTCTCTAATAATATGCTTGTTTAATATAAAACCCCAAATAAAATATATTCTAGTATAAAAAATATAAAATCAATTGATAACAACCTATATACTAATAGCTTTTAACTTTAATAAAGGCTTGATAGATATGTAATCATTCAGGCCTGGTTCCCTATTAGAATCCAAAAAGATTTGCCAGTAAGTTTCTCTGTGTTCTAATTTGGTTTGCCATGGTCCACCCCTAGGATCCCTGACAATACTTTCCAAAACAAAAAACTGATATTTAGCTGTAGGGCATACTAAAATGTGTCTAAACAGAGCATTTGTATTGTTTTGTTTTTGTATATCATACAAATGCTCGTAAATTCTACGTTTTAAAGTGCGCTCAGTCTTGCCCACATAGTATGCTGGACATTTCAAGCAAGTAGCCAGATAAACAACTCCATGGCTGTTGCAGTTGAAATGTGCAGTGGCCTTGATAGACTTGTTTCTTGCTGAAAGAAATATTTCCTCATTGTGCACTATATGTGGACATTGTGCACATGACCCACATCTATAGGTGCCCTTACGCTTGTTTGAAGTGTTATACAAAGGAGAGCCTGTTTCTAAAAAAATTTTTACATTTTTCCCCCTTCGAAAAACTGTCCTAATGTTTTTACCATGTAAGTTTTGTAAGTCTGTAATGTCTTTGAAGGTATCCCATTCATTTGAAATAATGTCCCTAATAACACCAGAATTAGCACTAAATTCCGTGATAAAGGCTTTTTTGAAATCCAACTGGTTATTCATTCTATTGGAAAAGTTTTCAGCTGGTCCCAAACCCAAAATAGGTCTGAATCTGTCTTTTCTACCTTCTTGGACTTGTTCCCCTATAGTATATACAAATTCAACTGGGTAACCCCTATCATGAAACATTTGAAAAAGTTTGCAACATTCCAACTGGAAATCATCATCATTTGATGTCATCCGTGATATCCTAACCAGTTGGCCTTTAATAATGCCTCTTTTTTGGTGCATAGGGTGTGAACTGTTGAAATGAATGTAACTAGTGGAGAACATGGGTTTTCTATAAACAGTAGATCTAAATGCACCCTCATCAATACTAAGAAGAACATCCAGATATTCAACCCTCCCTTCATGTATGTGATAAGTAAAATTAAGAAAATCTGTAGTGGAAGCTAGATATTCCATAAACTACTTGATAAAAGTATCCGGTCCTGTCCAAAAAATGCAGATATCATCCAAAAATCTAAAATAGGCTACCCAATGTTTCTTAAAAGGGCTGTTGAGTACATATTTGTTTTCCCAAACAGAAAGGATGATATCTGCATAAGTGGGGGCACAATTTGCCCCCATAGCAACACCTGAAGTCTGTTTATAATATTCTCCTGAAAAATAGATGAAATTATGGTTTAATACTAATTCCATACGTTCCAGAATGACAAAAATGTCATTATTGCTAACCTTAGGACAAGATGTAAGTGCTTCTTCCAACCATAGTAAACCTGTTTCATGCGGTATCACGGAAAACAGGTCCACAACATCTATGGTCAAGAATTTTAAGTTAGGAACCAGAAGTTCGGGAGTAACCTGTCTCAAAAATTCCCAAGAATCCTTTAATAAATGACTGGCCTTAGGCCATAAGTTTTTAAATTTCCAATCCAGGAATTTTGATAAAGGGGAAATCTTGTAACCCTGGGCCGCCACAATAGGTCTTAAAGGGGGGTCATGAATGTCTTTGTGTACCTTGGGTACTCCAAAAATGGAGGGTACCCTAGGGTGAGAATTGTCTAGAAAGATGTAAGTGCTGTAATCAATAACTCCTTGATCTAATAAATCTTTTATAGCTAGATCTATCTTTCTATAAGCGATATTAATTTCATTAAGAGATACTGTACAATATCTAGACTCATTGTTTAAAATAGTGTACATTTTGCCATCATAAATAACTTGATCCATGATGACCGTACCACCCCCTTTATCCGGCTCCATAACTCTGATGTTAGTATCATGTCGAAGTTCATGTAGCAAAGAACTTTCGGAAACAGTTAAATTAGGGGAATATCTAGCATTTCTAAAATAGTTCCTGATTTTCTGCTCCATCCTAATCTCCAAGTTTTTAAGTTGTGGATGTAGTGGAGGGTTGAATGTGCTGGGTCTGTGTAGGGAATTGAAGTTGGAAAATTCCCCGTTTCCCAATAAATTTTCAACATTAAGCTTTCTCATAAAAAGTTTTAGGTCCATGATAACCTGAGTAACATGGCTGTTCCTACATGGTACATATTTGAATCCTTTAGTAAATAGTTCAAAATAAGTATCAGAAATATTCAAATGACTATAGTTGTAAATAGTATAACCTTCCCTTTTGCAAACATGGTAATAGGAATCAGTACCAATATTATTACAAGGTTCTGTGATGTCTATTCCCAAAACTGAACTTGAGTTTGGTAATTGTTCCTGTTGTTCCCCGTTCCCTCCCTGTAATGATGGTGGTTTGGGGAAAAAGGCTGCTCATGATGTATTTTACGCTGATTGCATATCCTTTCTGATCCCCTAGGAAGTGGTTCTAGTCCCTGATCCTGAACTCTCTCCATGTCATATGCATTATCCTGGGGTAATGAGTCCAAACAAGGGGCCTGATTGTGTCTTTTGTGAAACGGGAAATGACTAGAAGGTGGAGCAGGGTACTGGCATCCCTCATCGTACTCTCTAATATCGCTGTGTAACTTTTTGTACTTTCTCTTAAGAATATCCTCACATTTACTATCCACGTCCTTTCTAATTTGATAATATTTCTTTTTTTCTTTCTCAACGTTAAACAATAAATCACTGGTAACAGTTTGGTTAATCGTGTCTATATCCTTATCTAAAAATGCAATCTCTTTTTCATTTTTTCGAACAATGGCTTGTACAATCTCAAGCCCGCATTTATCAAAGGCATTGATAAGTTCAGTGTGAAAATCGCTACCTGCAATAACATTATTAGGGTATTTGTAGACCCGAAGGCCTTTCGGAACAATGCGCTTATTGAGACATTCATTCAGGTACATATTGTCTAATAACAAGCCACGGTACCTGTACAATGAAGTCTCTAGCGCAACCAAAGAGTCCGAAAAAGTTCTGCCCTTCTCAGTGTTAGAAGTATTTGTTCCACTGTAGTTAAAGCATGGCGCTTCTCTATACCAGTCCTGGAAAGATGTCGGGGGCGTGTTGGTACCTCCGTTTTCATCCTGTAACTGTGCAGAATGTCCGTTGCAAGCCTGTAAGGCTTGTGGCCTTCTAAAAAAATCTGTAGCAGATAGATGATGTCCACGGCTAGTGGTAGGGAAAGTACCAAGAGGTGTGGGAATAACGGGGGTGTTGTTAGTACCTTGAATCCCCGGTTGCATAGGAATACCAGGTTTCAAAAGCATTTGTTGTAGTCCTTGTCCCAAAGGTAATAGGAGGTCTATGAGATGACTAAGCTGTCCAGTAAGCTTGTAGGTAACTGCCAGTTGTACATTGACAATGCATAGAGCATTAATAGGGTTAATCACTGTAATCTTATGTTATGACATACAGCTTTCTAAATTCCATGAGGTTTTAAGTAGTACCATTACTGGAATGACATGCATACAGTTACAAAGTGTACTGACTCCGCTTCTTCATTTCTTAATAACATATTCCCCTTTGTGTAAAACACCGACCTTTGTTTGTGAAGGTTAAGTTGTAAGTAACAGTAATGTCACACCTGAATCCCAGGAGGTTGAAGTCAAATGTATCATACACATCTCCTGAAGATAGGCTAGATGTTGGTGCAAGTGATTTTGAAGATGGGTCGTCAAGAGAGCTGGATGGTGAGTTGGTTTGATATCACGACTTACTTGATGCAGGTGATCCTACTGTCACTGATCTGACAGTGCTATATGACCATGGTCGGGACATCAAATGAGAGGTTCTTTAGCTAAAGATGAATGCTAATGTGGCTTGTTTCCCCCGACTAATTGTATTACTTTCTTGACAACCACTTGTAGTCTCATGTGATCTGCCTCCCTGTGTCTGGATAGTACTCTGTCCTCTTCCCCTTCCAAGACTGACTCCTACTTGAGCCAAGTAAGTCCTAACAAGTGAAAGAATGGCGGTGGTGACCGACACTAGGTGTGTCCCCATACTACACATCAGTGTGATTGTGCTATTATCCCTACTCTCACTGGTGTGTCCCCATACTGCACATCAGTGTGATCGTGCTATTATCCCTACTCTCAGTGACATGTCCCCATACTGCACATCAGTGTGATCATGCTATTATCCCTACTCTCAGTGATGTGTCCCCATACTGCACATCAGTGTGATTGTGCTATTATCCCTACTCTCACTGGTGTGTCCCCATACTGCACATCAGTGTGATCATGCTATTATCCCTACTCTCACTGGTGTGTCCCCATACTACACATCAGTGTGATCATGCTATTATCCCTACTCTCACTGATGTGTCCCCATACTACACATCAGTGTGATCATACTATTGTCCCTACACTCAGTGATGTGCCCCCATACTACACATCAGCGTGATCATGCTATTGTCCCTACTCTCACTGATGTGCCCCCATACTACACATCAGTGTGATTGTGCTATTGTCCCTACTCTCACTGGTTCCCCCATACTGCACATCAGTGTGATCATGCTATTGTCCCTACTCTCACTGATGTATCCCCATACTGCGCATCAGTGTGATCATGCTATTGTCCCTACTCTCACTGGTGTGTCCCCATACTACACATCAGAGTGATTATGCTATCATACACGTGAAAGAAAACAAAAGCTGGATAAACGCCTGGTATACACCTCAAGCGAAAAAAATGAAAAGACCAATGGTTAGACCACAGCTGAAGATAAAAATGGAATAATCCATGTCAGGAAATAAATCACTTGCAGCTTCACAGTAGTGCCCTTTATAAAACCAAAAGTTGTAACTGAGATGTAGTAGTCAAGGTAGGAAACGGTTCACTTGCAGTTTCACACCACTTTATTAAACAAGAGTGCAGTTTCACACCACTTTATTAAACAAGAGTACAGTTAATAAAGTGGTGTGAAACTGCAAGTGAACCGTTTCCTACCTTGACTACTACATCTCAATTACAACTTTTGGTTTTATAAAGGGCACTACTGTGAAGCTGCAAGTGATTTATTTCCTGACGTGGATTATTCCATTTTTATCTTCAGCTGTGGTCTAACCATTGGTCTGATCATGCTATTATCCCTACTCTCACTGGTGTGTCCCCATACTACACATCAGTGTGATCGTGCTATTATCCCTACTCTCACTAATGTGTCCCCATACTACACATCAGTGTGATCGTGCTATTATCCCTACTCTCAGTGATGTGCCCCATACTACACATCAGTGTGATCGTGCTATTATCCCTACTCTCACTGGTGTGTCCCATACTACACATCAGTGTGATTGTGCTATTATCCCTACTCTCACTGATGTGTCCCCATACTGCACATCAGTGTGATTGTGCTATTATCCCTACTCTCAGTGATGTGTCCCCATACTGCACATCAGTGTGATCATGCTATTATCCCTACTCTCACTGATGTGTCCCCATACTGCACATCAGTGTGATTGTGCTATTATCCCTACTCTCATTAGTGTGTCCCCATACTGCACATCAGTGTGATCGTGCTATTATCCCTACTCTCACTGGTGTGTCCCCATACTGCACATCAGTGTGATCATGCTATTATCCCTACTCTCACTGGTGTGTCCCCATACTGCACATCAGTGTGATCGTGCTATTGTCCCTACTCTCGCTGATGTGTCCCAATACTATACATCAGTGTGATTGTGCTACTGTCCCTACTCTTGCTGATGTGCCCCCATACTACACGAGTGTGATCACGCTACTGTCACTACTCTCGCTGATATGCCCCTATACTACACACAAGTGTGATCGTGCTACTGTCCCTATTCTCGCTGATGTGCCCCCATACTACACATCAGTGTGATTGTGCTACTGTCCCTACTCTTGCTGATGTGCCCCCATACTACACATGAGTGTGATCGTGCTACTGTCCCTACTCTCACTGATGTGCCCCCATACAACACGAGTGTGATCGTGCTGCTATCCCTACTCTCGCTGGTGTGTCCCCATACTATGCATCAGAGTAATCATACTATTGTCCCTACTCTTGCTGCTATGTCCCCATACTACTCATCCTTGTGATCATGCTATTGTCCCTACTCTCGGTGGTGTGTCCCCATACTACGCATCAGTGTGATCGTGCTATTGTCCCTACTCTCGGTGGTGTGTCCCCATGCTACACATAAGTGTGATCGTTCTATTGTCCCTAGTCTCATTGATGTGTCCCCATACTGCACATCTGTGTGATCATGCTATTGTCCCTACTCTCGCTGATGTGTCTCCATACTATACATCAGGGTGATTGTGCTACTGTCACTACTCTTGCTGATGTGCCCCCATACTACACATCAGTGTGATCATGCTACTGTCCCTACTCTCACTGATGTGCCCCATACTACATGAGTGTGATTGTGCTACTATCCCTACTGTCGCTGGTGTGTCCCCATACTACTTATCATTGTGACTGTGCTATTGTCCCTACTCTCCGTGGTGTGTCCCCATACTACACATAAGTGTGATCATTCTATTATCCCTAGTCTCATTGATGTGTCCCCATACTGCACATCAGTGTGATTGTGCTACTGTCGCTACTCTCACTAGTGTGTCCCCATACTGCACATCAGTCTGATCATGCTACTGTCCCTACTCTCACTGGTGTGTCCCCATACTGCACATCAGTGTGATTCTGCTACTGTCCCTACTCTCACTGGTGTCTCCCCATATTGCACATCAGTGTGATTGTGCTGCTGTCCCTAATCTCACGGGTGTGTCCCCATACTGCACATCAGTGTGATCATGCTACTGTCCCTACTCTCACTGGTGTCTCCCCATACTGCACATCAGTGTGATCATGCTACTGTCCCTACGTTTATTGGTGTGTCCCCATACTGCACATCAATGTGATTATGCTACTGTACCTACTCTCACTGGTGTGTTCCCTTACTGCACATCATGTGATCGTACTACTATCTCTACGCTCACTGGTCTGTCCCCATACAGCACATTAGTGTGATCGTGCTACTGTCCCTACTCCCACTGGTGTGCTCCCATCCTGCACATCAGTGTGATTTTGCTACTGTCGCTACTCTCACTGGTATGTCCCCATCCTGCACATCAGTGAGATTGTGCTACTGTCCCTACTCTCACTTGTGTGTCCCCATCCTGCACATCACTGTGATCATGCTACAGTCCCTACTCTCACTGATGTGTCCCCATCCTGCACATCACTGTGATTGTGCTACAGTCCCTACTCTCACTGGTGTGTCCCCACCCTGCACATCAGTGTCAGTGTGCTACAGTCCCTACTATCACTGGTGTGTCCCCATACTGCACATCAGTGTGATCATGCCACTGTACTTAATCTCACTGGAGTGTCCACATACTGCACATCAGTGTGATCGTGCCACTGTCCCTACTCTCACTGGTGTGTCCCCATACTGCACATCAGTGTGATCATGCTACTGTCCCTACTCTCACTGGTGTGTCCCCATACTGCACATCAGTGTGATCATGCTATTATCCCTACTCTCACTGGTGTGTCCCATACTGCACATCAGTGTGATCATGCTATTATCCCTACTCTCACTGGTGTGTCCCCATACTGCACATCAGTGTGATTGTGCTACTGTCCCTACTCTCACTGGTGTGTCCCCATACTGCACATCAGTGTGATTGTGCTACTGTCCCTACTCTCACTGGTGTGTCCCCATACTGCACATCAGTGTGATCGTGCTACTGTCCCTACTCTCACTGGTGTGTCCCATACTGCACATCAGTGTGATCATGCCACTGTCCCTACTCAACTGATGTGTCCCGATACTGCAAGTCAGTGTGATCGTGGCACTGTCCCTACTCTCACTGGTGTGTCCCCATATTGTACATCAGTGTGATCATGCTACTGTCCCTACTCTCACTGGTGTGTCACCATACTGCACATCAACATCATTGTGATCATGCTATTATCCCTACTCTCACTGGTGTGTCCTCATACTGCACATCAGTGTGATCATGCTATTATCCCTACTCTCAGTGATGTGTCCCATACTGCACATCAGTGTGATCGTGCTATTATCCCTACTCTCACTGGTGTGTCCCCATACTGCACATCAGTGTGATTGTGCTATTATCCCTACTCTCACTGGTGTGTCCCCATACTGCACATCAGTGTGATCATGCTATTATCCCTACTCTCACTGGTGTGTCCCCATACTACACATCAGTGTGATTGTGCTATTGTCCCTACTCTCACTGGTGTGTCCCCATACTACACATCAGTGTGATCATGCTATTGTCCCTATTCTCACTGGTGTGTCCCCATACTGCACATCAGTGTGATTGTGCTACTGTCCCTACTCTCACTGGTGTGTCCCCATACTGCACATCAGTGTGATCATGCTACTGTCCCTACTCTCACTGGTGTGTCCCCATACTGCACATCAGTGTGATCATGCTACTGTCCCTACTCTCACTGGTGTGTCCCCATACTACACATCAGTGTGATCATGCTACTGTCCCTACTCTCACTGGTGTGTCCCCATCCTGCACATCACTGTGATCGTGCTACAGTCCCTACGCTCACTGGTGTGTCCCCATACTGCACATCAGTGTGATCATGCCACTGTACTTACTTTCACTGGAGTGTCCACATACTGCACATCAGTGTGATCATGCTACTGTCCCTACTCTCACTGTTGTGTCCCCATACTGCACATCAGTGTGATCATGCTACTGTCCCTACTCTCACTGGTGTGTCCCCATACTGCACATCAGTGTGATTGTGCTACTGTCCCTACTCTCACTGGTGTGTCCCCATACTGCACATCAGTGTGATTGTGCTATTATCCCTACTCTCACTGGTGTGTCCCCATACTGCACATCAGTGTTAATGTACTACTATCCCTACTCTCACTGGTGTGTCCCCATACTACACATCAGTTTGACCCTAGCATTATCCCTACTCTCACTGGTGTGTCCCCATACTACACATCAGTGTGATCGTGCTATTATCCCTACTCTCACTGGTGTGTCCCCATACTGCACATCAGTGTGATCATGCTATTATCCCTACTCTCACTAGTGTGTCCCCATACTGGATATCAGTGTGATTGTGCTATTATCCCTAGTCTCACTGGTGTATACCCATACTGCACATCAGTGTGGTTGTGCTATTATTTCTACTCTCGCTGGTTTGTCCCCATACTACACATCAGTGTGATTGTGCTATTGTCCCTAGTCTGACTGATGTGCCCCCATAGTACACATCCGTGTGATCGTGCTATTGTCCCTATTCTCATTGGTGTGTCCCCATACTGCAAATCAGTGTGATCGTGCTACTGTCCCTACTCTCACTGGTCTGTCCCCATACTGCACATCAGTGTGATCATGCTACTGTCCCTACTCTCACTGGTGTGTCCCCATACTGCACATCAGTGTGATCATGCTACTGTCCCTACTCTCACTGGTGTGTCCCCATACTGCACATCAGTGTGATCGTGCTACTGTCCCTACTCTCACTGGTGTAACCCCATACTACACATCAGTGTGATCGTGCTACTGTCCCTACTCTCACTGGTGTCTCCCCATACTGCACATCAGTGTGATCGTGCTACTGTCCCTACTCTCACTGGTGTGTCCCCATACTGCACATCAGTGTGATCGTGCTACTGTCCCTACTCTCACTGGTGTGTCCCCATACTGCACATCAGTGTGATTGTGCTAATGTCTCTACTCTCACTGGTGTGTTCCCATACTGCACATCAGTGTTAATGTACTACTATCCCTACTCTCTCTGGTGTGTCTCCATACTACACATCAGTATAACCCTGGCATTATCCCTACTCTCGCTGGTGTGTCCCCATACTACACATCAGTGTGATCATGCTATTATCCCTACTCTCACTGGTGTGTCCCCATACTGCACATCAGTGTGATTGTGCTATTATCCCTACTCTCACTGGTGTGTCCCCATATGACACATCAGTATATTTGCTTATTTCTGAGTTATTTATAGCACTTTTATTTTACTCACTGTGTGTGAGGTATTAAGTAGAATTTTCCACAATTGTTAAGCATCTCGTTGGGTTTTTTGTTCTGATTTTTGTTTTCCACCCTCCGTCCCTCTTGGTATCCAGTTTTTATACTTGGTGGCTTTGCAGTTGCCCACCCCTAATGTAGATTTGATCTGGGACACTTCTCCCAGTCTAGTGTCATTACCTCATTCTACCTATTCCAGGGAGAACATTTTAAAAGGCCAACCCAGTTAGCTTCTGTTCCTCCTTTCCCCTTTCCACTTTACAAAAAAAAAATATATATATATATATATATATATATATATATATATATATATATATATATATATATTCTAAGCTTGTTTCCTGCCTTTTCTATATGTTGTCTAGTCCAGATACAGATTTGCTGTATCCAGGACTGTTTGCAAGCTTCTGAGCCCCCAAGCCTTTCTGTGTTGGAGGGAAGCCTTCTAGCTTAATTTTGTTTCTTAGAACTAGCCAGTTTTCTAGTTTCAGCACTCAAATCTGTTTCTTTGAGCTCAACACTTATTCAGAACTCATTGTAAGCACTAAATAAGCTACAAATTACTACAACACTCAACTTTCCTCACTTGTCTAGAGGAAAACAGTTTTTAGTACTTAATAAATAAGCACCTATCCAGGCATGTCTAAGGGTCAGCTCCTGGTGTTTTCCCCTGTCTACCTGATGAATCTGGGCATCTTGGGGCAATACAGCAGTTGCCTCATGTACACAGACAACCCTCTCCTCCTACCACCGAACACTACAACCTGTGAGAGATGCACTTATATAACCAAATTGGAAGCAAAGCTCTCTTCATCCAAGACTGGACTAGACAGTCAAGAGGAGAAGGTAAACACTTGCACCACACCACACTCATCACATAGTCCCTTAAAACCTACACCACCAAAACACACACATAGAAACACAAAACACACACCTACATTCATGGAGGCTCTGAAAAAAATCTACCCAAGAAACAGGGACCTCCAAAGCAGAAACGCAAGCAACCTCCACCCCCAACACAACCCAAATGACACAAAGCCCACAAACCCAGTGTGCCACTCAACCACAGTCCATAAGGCATAACAACGTGCCTAACACTCTAGTCATAGGTGACTCTATAGTCAGGCACACTGATGTTCCTTTCACCAGGCTAAACAAAGATATAGTCACTGTCAGCTGCCTGTCAGGTGCCAGGATCGGCCACATAACACATGCACTCAGGTCATTCCACAGCAAGTACAAATATGACTCTGTCATTGTCCATGTTGGTGTGAATGACCTGAGATGTACCTTCCTAGACTACATGAAACGAGACATGGAGGAGCTTTCTGATCTTGTAGCCCAGACAGGTATGACCCTAGCACTGAGTAGCATCCTGCCATCACCCAGAATGATACCACAGTACAAGGACAAAATGATTGACTTCAACAATTGGCTAAGCTTCTGGTGTCATTCTAAGGGGATCCAGTATCTGTCTGCCTGGGATGACATGATCGACAAACCACGATGCTTTGCCAGAGATGGCCTGCACTTGTCTCCCTTAGGATTCCGGATACTAGCTAAGGCTCTTGCCACCCATATAGTGGCTTTTTTAGACAAGAATTCAAATGAAAAATTCACCACTGTAACAGGTACAAGCAAGCAAAATCTGAGGGTAATGCTACTCAATGCTAGAAGTCTAAACCTCAAAATGCACTCACTCGAGGCACTCCTTAAAATGGAGAACATCAACATCTGTGCAGTGACAGAGACCTGGTTCAAGGCTCCAGAGAGAACCCCTGCATTACCAGGCTATAACTCATACCACACCTTTTTGCCACCTAACTTGGACCGAAGCACTAAAGCCGGAGGCGTGTCCATATTCATTAAGGATCTCCACACCTCCAGGCTAGTTGCTCAGCATAATGCATCTGAGATTATCCAAGTGCAACTTACTCTGGGCAAGACTGCAATGCAAATTGTAGCTTGCTACAGACCCCCCACCATGCCCCAGGATTCCCACTCCTCATTTCTTGATACACTGGAAAATATTAGGGTACAACCTAACACCATAATAATGGGCGATTTCAACTACCCCAATATTAACTGGGAAAACTACTCATGTACCAACTCTTGTGCTCAACGTTTGCTGGAATTCATTAATTCCAGTGCCTTGGATCAACTTATCCACACCCCCATCAGGGGCAGCAATATCCTAGACCTGGTCATTACCAACATGGGCAACTGGTGTTCCACACCAGAGGTCAATTCCTCGGTCATATATGACCACAAGCAAATCACCCTAGACAGCCACATCCCAGCCCCACCCCCCATTAGGGAAACCACCGTAAAAAAAATTTTCAAAGCCAACTTCACACTTCTTAAGACAGAAGTGGCAAACTTCATGACATCCATGCTGATGGGCAATAGAGATATAACTGCTGAATCCTATACAAATGCACTTTGTAAGCACTTACACGAGTGCATGGATCATGCAATCCCTAAGAGAACCAAGATGCTATACTCCAAAAAAGGAAGCCAATCTGGTGGTCCCCTGCTATAAACAAACTCTACAACAGAAGAAAGAAACTGTTGCAAAAAAGAGTAAAATCCTCTGATTGGGGGAACTCCGTGGTCAGCCTCAGTAAGAAGCTGAGATCCCTCATAAAATCCTCCAAAGCTAGTTACGAAAACAAAATCGCCACTGATTCTAAAGACAACCACAAAGCATTCTATAGCTATGTCAAGAATTTCAATGGCAACACTCAGATCTGCTCTGAGTTACAGCACAATGGCACTAAATATACAGAACCAACTGATATTGCCAACATCCTGGCAGATAGGTTCAGTGCTAACTTTACCCCTCTCTCATCACCTAAAGGGCCCATCTCTATACTGGAAGAATGCAAAGTACCTGTAATCATGGCTGCACAGGTAAAAAACACACTCTCCAAAGCCAAGAACACAGCATCCATGGGACCTGACAACATCCCAGGCTGCGTTCTACATGAACTACAGAATGAACTGGCACCCCACCTAAGTACCATGTTCAATCATAGCCTCACTTCAGGCTTTGTGCCCACTGAATGGTGCACAGCAATGGTTATCCTACTCCACAAAGGGGGAGCCAACACGGACCCCAGGAACTACTGCCCCATTAGCCAGACGAGCCTGGTCTGCAAGGCTATGGAGCGTATCATCATGGAACTTATTAACAATGACATTGGTAATCTCCAAACTCTGGACCCTACCCAGTTTTGGTTTGTAAAAGGCAGATCATGTCTCTTAAACCTGATAGACTTCTTTGAAGCGATCACCAAAGCTGTAGATGAGGGTAAGATGGTACACACAGCCTATCTAGATCTCGCCAAGGCTTTCAACACCATCCCCCACTCTGGAATTATAGACAAACTCACTAAACTAGGTATAAATCCATATGTCACAAGATGGGTTGCCAACTGGCTCAATGACCGAACCCATACTGTGAAAGTAGCAGACTCTAAATCCATCTTCAGACTAGTGACAAGTGGAGTACCACAGGGTTCAGTCCTAGGTTCTTTCCTGTTTGGTATCTACGTCTCTGAAGTACAGGCTAACACAGAAGGTCTTTGGCTAACAAAGTTCACAGATGACTGCAAACTAGGAGCCATAATCAAATCTCCTAACGATGTGGATATCCTACAAAAAGGCCTCACTGAGACAGATGCCTGTGTCAAAGCCATGACCTGAAGATCAATGCCAAAAAGTGCATTGTCATCCCTTTTGGTAAAATCTCTGTAGCCATGAAGTACCACATAGGCGGTAGTCTACTTAACACCGAAAGTGTGATAAGAGACCTTGTGACACAGGTGGACAGTAGACTCTCCTTTGATAATCACATCTCCACAGTAGTCAGGAAATCCTTCTACATGGCACACCTCATTACAAAAGGTTTCTCATCCAGGAAAAAAGAGGTCATTGTATCCCTCTACTCATCACTCATTAGACCCATTATAGAGTAAGATGAACCTTTTGGTATGTACCTCATAAGACATCTACAACAACTGGAAAGGCCACAGAAATACCTCACAAAGAGGAGTACTGGCCTCAAACAGATGCCCTACACAGACCGTCTCAAAAAAACTCCAGCTTTACTATGTCGCATATCACCTACTCAGAGGCAATCTCTGTCTACCATACAAAGCTATGTCAAACCCAGAGCTGTTGGACATGCTCCAAGTAAAGAAATCCCAATCCCTCTGAGCTACACGCTCTAGGGAACCTAAACACAATAAACAGAACATGCTGAAGAGATAGATTCCTGTCTCAGGGACTTCCCATACTCTGGAACAAACTACCTATCTATATCAAACAAACCTCATTAGCACTCTTCAAGAAAAATCTTGATGATTGGATGGGAGATAGGAAATTCACCCCGGGATCACTTCTGTGGCTCTGCTTGGCAGGGGCACCAGAAAAAAAATTTCTTGGGTGGCAAAACCCAGGGTACCATTTGGCTAGGCTTATATAGGCCCTAGGGTCAATAGCCTAGTACCTACCTATGAACCTATGATTGTGCTATTATCCCTTCTCTTGCTAGTGTGTCCCAATACTGCACATCAGTGTGATCATGCTATTATCCCTACTCTCACTGATGTGTCCCCATACTGCACATCAGTGTGATTATGCTACTGTCCCTACTCTCACTGGTGTGTCCCCATACTGCACATCAGTGTGACTATGCTACTGTCCCTAGTCTGACTGATGTTCCCCCATAGTACACATCAGTGTGATCATGCTATTGCCCCTATTCTCACTGGTGTGTCCCCAAACAGCATATCAGTGTGATCGTGCTACTGTCCCTACTCTCACTGGTTTGTCCCCATACTGCACATCAGTGTGATCATGCTATTATCCCTACTCTCACTGGTGTGTCCCCATACTGCACATCAGTATGATCGTGCTATTATCCTTTCTCTCTCTGGTGTGTCACCATACTGCACATCAGTGTGATTGTGCTATTATCCCTACTCTGCCTGATGTGTCCCCATACTGCGCATCACTGTGATCGTGCTATTATCCCTACTCTCGCTGGTGTGTCCCAATACTACATATCAGTGTGATAGCGTTATTATCCCTAGTCTCGCTGGTGTGTCCCCATACTGCACATCAGTGTGATCATGCTATTGTCTCTACTCTCACTGGTGTGTCCCGATACTACACATCCATGTGATTGTGCTATTGTCCCTATTCTCACCGGTGTGTCCCCATACTGCACATCAGTGTGATTGTGCTACTGTCCCTACTCTCACTGGACTGTCCCCATACTGCACATCAGTGTGATCATGCTACTGTCCCTACTCTCACTGGTGTGTCCCCATACTGCACATCAGTGTGATACTGCTACTGTCCCTACTCTCACTGGTGTGTCCCCATACTGCACATCAGTGTGATTATGCTACTGTCCCTACTCTCACTGGTGTGTCCCCATACTGCACATCAGTGTGACCATGCTACTGTCCCTTCTCTCACTGGTTTGTCCCCATACTGAATCTCAGTGTGATCATGCTACTGTCCCTACTCACACTGGTGTGTCCCCATACTGTACATCAGTGTGATTGTGTTACTGTCCCTACTCACACAGCTGTGTCCCCATACTGCACATCAGTGCGATCGTGCATTTGTCCGTACTCTCACTGGTGTGTCCACATACTGCACATCAGTGTGATCGTGCTACTGTCCCTTCTCTCACTGGTGTGTCCCCATACCACACATCAGTGAGACTGTGCTACTGTCCCTTCTCTCACTGCTGTGTCCCCATACTACACATCAGTGTGATCGTGCTACTGTCCCTACTCTCACTGGTGTGTCCCCATACTGCACATCAGTGTAATTGTGCTAATATTGCAACTCTCACTGGTGTGTCCCCATACTGCACATCAGTGTTAATGTGCTACTATCCCTACTCTCACTGGTGTGTCCCCATACAAAACATCAGTATGACCCTGGCATTATCCCTACTCTCAATGGTATGTCCCCCTACTACACATCACTGTGATTGTGCTATTATCCCTACTCTCACTGTTTTGTCCCCATACTACACATCAGTGTAATTGTGCTTTTATCCCTACTCTCACTGGTGTGTCATCATACTACAATTCAGTGTATTTGCTTATTTCTGATTTATTTATAGCACTTTCATTATACTCACTGTGTGTGAGGTATTAAGTAGAATTTTCTACAATTGTTAAGCATCTGGTTGGGTTTGTTCATTCTGATTTTTGTTTCCCACCCTCCTTCCCTCTTGGTATCCAGTTTTTATACTTGGTGGCTTCTCAGTTGCCCACCCCTACTTTAAATTTGATCTGGGACACTCCTCCCAGACTAGTGTCATTACTTCATTCTACCTATTCCAGGGAGAACATTTGAGAAGGTAAACCCAGTTAGCTTCTGCTCCTCCTTTCCCCTTTCCACTTTACAAAAAAAAAATTCTAAACTTGTTTCCTGCCTTTTCTATAAATGGTCTAGTCCAGATACAGATTTGTTGTATCCAGGACTGTTTGTAAGCTTCTGAGCCCCCAAGCCTTTCTGTTTTGGAGGGAAGCCTTCTAGAATTATTTTGTTTCTTAGAACTAGCCAGTTTTCTAGTTTCAGCACTCAAATCTGTTTCTTTGAGCTCAGCACTTGTTCAGAACTCATTGTAAGCACTAAATAAGCTACAAATTACTACAGAACTCAACTCTCCTCACTTGTTTAGAGGAAAACAGTTTTTAGTACTTAATAAATAAGCACCTATCCAGGCAAGTCTAAGGGTCAGCTCCTGGTGTTTTCTCCTATCTACCTGATGAATCTGGACATCTTGGGGCAATGCAGCAGTTGCCTCATGTACAAAGACAACCCTCTCCTCCTACCACCCAACACTACAACCTGTGAGAGAAGCACTTATATAACCAAACTGGAAGCAAAGCTCTCTTCACCCAAGACTGGACTAGACAGTCAGGAGGAGAAGGTAAACACTTTCACCACACCACACTCATCACGTAGTCCCTCAAAACCTACATCACCAAAACACACACATAGAAATCCAAAACACACACCTACATTCATGGAGGCTCTGAAAAAAAATATACCCAAGCAACAGTGACCTCCAAAGCAGAAACGCAAGCAACCTCCACCCCCCAACACAACCCAAATGACACAAAGCTCACAAACTCAGTGTGCCACTCAACCACAGTCCATAAGACATAACAACGCACCTAACACTCTAGTCATAGGTGACTCTATAGTCAGGCACACTGATGTTCCACTCACCAGGCTAAATAAGGAGAAAGTCACTGTCAGCTGACTGTCAGGTGCCAGGATCCACCACATCACACATGCACTCAGGTCACTCTACAGCAAGTACAAATATGACTCTGTCATTGTCCATGTTGGTGTGAATGACCGGAGATATATTTCCCTGGACTACATGAAAAGAGACATGGAGGAGCTTTCTGATCTTGTAGCCCAGACAGGTATGACCCCAGCACTGAGTAGCATCATGCCATCATCCAGAATGATACCACAGTACAAGGACAAAATGATTGACTTCAACAATTGGCTAAGCTTCTGGTGTCATTCTAAGGGAATCCAGTATCTGTCTGCCAGGGATGAGATGATCACAAACCACAATGCTTTGCCAGAGATGGCCTGCACCTGTCGCCCTTGGGATTGCAGATACTAGCTAAGGCTCTTGCTACCCCTATAGTGTCTTTTTAGGTAAGATTCAAAGGACAAATTCACCACCATAACAGGTACAAGCAAGCAAAATCTGAGGGTAATGCTACTCAATGCTAGAAGTCTAAACCTCAAAATGCACTCACTCGAGGCACTCCTTAAAATGGAGAACATCGCCATCTGTGCAGTGACAGAGACCTGGTTCAAGGCTGCAGAGAGCACCTCTGCATTACCAGGCTATAATTCATACCACACCTTTTGACCACCTAACTTGAACCGAAGCACTAAAGGCGGAGGCGTGTCCATATTCATTAAGGATATCCACACCTCCAGGCTAGTTGCACAGCATAATGCATCTGAGATTATCCAAGTGCAACTTACTCTGGACAAGACTGCAATGCAAACTGTAGCTCACTCATTAGACCCATTATAGAGTACAATGCCCCTTTTGGTATGTACCTTGCAAGACATCTACAACAGCTGGAAAGGCCACAGACCTCAGTGACGTGTCCTCACAAAGAGGATTACTGGCCTCAAACAGATGCCCTACGCAGACCGTCTCAAAAAACTCCAGCTTTACTCTGTCGCATATTGCCGACTTGGAGGCGATCCCTGCCTAACATACAAAGATATGTCAAACCCAGAGCCGTTGGACATGCTCCATGTAAAGAAATCCCAATCCCTCCAAGCTACACTCTCTAGGGACCTAAACCTTGTCACCACAATAAACAGAACATGCTGGAGGGATAGATTCCTGTCTCAGAGACTTCCCATACTCTGGAAAAACTACCTGTCTATATAAAACAAACCTCCTTATTAGTACTCTTCAAGAAAAATCTTGATGATTGGATGGGAGATAGGAAATTCACCCCAGGGGTCACTTCTTGGCTCTGCTTGACAGGGGCACAGGAAACAATTTTTCTTGGGTGGCAAAAGCCAGGGTACCCTTTGGCTAGGCTTATGTAGGCCCTAGGGCCAATAGCCTAGTACCCACCTATGAACCTATGAACCTATGATCATGCTATTATCCCTTCTCTCGCTAGTGTGTCCCTATACAGCACATCAGTGTGATCATGCTATTTTCCCTAGTCTGACTGATGTTCCCATAC